>NW_020327293.1:0-15167 GCF_001858045.2 Oreochromis niloticus | reverse complement strand
ATTACAATGTCTCTTAAATCACAGCATTTCTGCTATGTTGTACTGTTTTTCTAAATCATAGTATTTCTGTAATGTTTAAGAATGTTTGGCTAAATATATTCTTTCTGTTATCTTATACTATTTCTCCTAAATTCTTGTATTTTTGAGAAGTTATCGTGTTTCTGTTAAGTTACAATATTTCTGCTAAGTTCTGCTATGCTCTTGTATTTCTGCCAAGTATTATGTTTCCTCTAAGATATTACAGTTCTGCTAAGTTACTACATTTTAGCAAAGTTCCTTTGCTTCTGCAAAGTTTTTATAATTTCTGCAACTTTTCAGCTTTTTCAGCTAATTTTAGCAGACAGCTTCAGCGTTACAGCATCCACACTGCATTTTCGCAGGAAATGCAAATTTTTCTAGTTATTATTCTAGTTGCGTTCCGTACACTTTTTGGCACTTAACTACTTCCACAATTTTCAGCCGATTTTCACCGTTCAAATTTTAAACTATTCTGCTATTTCTGCTAATGTACGCTATATCTTTTGATATTTTAACTGTTATACTTTTTAAAATATTACACTTTTTTCCTTTAATTTGTCCCATTGAAATGAATGGGAAACTTCCGCAATTCTGCTAAAACTTGCTTGTTTTTGAAACTTAACTACTTTTTCCTACTTTCACGTAGAACAACCATTCAAACTTTAAAATGTTCTCAAATTATTGGGCTATTCAGGAATAAATCAGCTTTTTCAAATCTTTTACCGTTTTATTTTTATCCCTCTTAAAGTTTTGAGTTGCAAAATTGTGATTTTTCAGAAAATACATGCGTTGTTATGGTTGCTATGCACTTGGCTTCCAGTGTACCACTGTAGGTTTCGCAGTCTTCTCTTCATGTCCGAACAACTTCTTGCTACTTGCTCAATTTTCACTCAACTTCCACAAATTATACATCAGAACGTAGGTATTTTTGCTGGCTTTCAGAAAATGTCACTATCATGGTTGTGAGATTTATAGAATTTTGGCAAATCTCCTCAGACCAACACAAACTCTGAAAACTCTCCATAGAAAGTCAATGGAGAGTTTGTTCAAAATCACCGCTTGATTTCTGTAATGAGAGGCATATTCGAATCGTCATATCTCCTTAACGAAGCGACATTAAGACATGAGGCTTGTCCCGGTATATCTTCAGACACTCCTGACGCTCACAATTCAAGAATTTCTTTCTCACCTATTACCGTTCTGAAATGAGTTAGACTTGTTTGAGGGTAGGAAATTCGTCCCTCGCTCAGATTTCTTCAGATTTCAAACTCTGGAAATGAACCACTTTTTTCTCTCGTCATATCTTTTTAATGGATTTCCACAGAGACCTGAAAATTTCCATGATTGTTCACCAAAGCCTGCTGTCTCTTACGGTGAAAGAATGATATCAATACTCCAAATAGATTTAGAGTTAGAAAGCGTTGTTTGAGGGCAAGCCAAGGCAGTTTTCGCTTGCCTCTACTCAGTTATGGTGCATTAGAAGTGAAATATCTTCAATAATTCATATTTTAATGATAAAGTGTCAACACTTTAAGATTCCCCCATCTCTTCTGAACAAAACGGTGTAAGAATGACCGTTCTAGCCCCTACGGTTAGGAAATTATGGCCATTTGTTTGAGAGGAATCCTCACTATGAGAAATTCACTGCAGAAATCCTGTCTCTGTGCTCTGTGTGTGTAAAAACGGCTGCACCTGTTTTGGCGGGAAAAAGTGCACAGGCTCTCTGATTGGTGGATTCAAATTCAGCAGCTCCCAGGCTGCTTGACTGAGCTAGAAACTTACTTCTCTCTCCCTGTGTGTGTGTGTGTGTGTGTGTGTGACAGAGAGAGAGAGAGAGAGAGAGAGAGAGAGAGAGAGAAAGCCTTTTTATGGGATGATCTCATTGTAAGATTCAAATCAATATATTTAGACTGGTTGACTGAATTGGATCTTGTGTGTGTGTGTGTGTGTGTGTGTGTGTGTGACAGAGAGAGAGAGAGAGAGAGAGAGAGAAAGGCTTGTTATGGGATGATCTCATTGTAAGATTTAAATTCAATATATTTAGACTGGTTGACTGAATTGGATCTTGTGTGTGTGTGTGTGTGTGTGTGTGTGTGATTTAAATTCAATATAGTTAGACTGGTTGACTGAATTTGATCCTGTGTGTGTCTGTCTGTGCATGTGTGTTACCATATGTGTACATATATGTGGTTGTGTGACTGTTATACTTTTTTTTGCTGGTTTTTTTCTCATTTAACAATTACATTTGAGGGACCCTTAGCATGTTCAGCATTTTTTCAGCTGTCCATTTTGCTTTTCCAACTTTTCTATTTAGGTTATTACTATTGTGCTAAGTCATAGCATTTCTGCTGCTTTCCAGTATTTGTGCTAAATACAGCATTTCTGCTAAATCATACTATTTCTTCTATTTCATCAGATTTGTGCTAAATATAGTGTTTCTGCTACAGATAGTATTTCTGTCAAATATAGTATTTTTGATTAATTATAGTTTTTCTACCAAATCATAGTACAGTTTTACTGCTTTTTATATGGCTTCTAAGACAACCAATCATATCCGAGGGCTTGCACATTCAAATTTGCATATTGTTGCCTTCATGGCTTCCCAGCCAGCCAATCATATCTTAGGCCTTGCACATTCAAATTTGCATATTGGGGCAATCATGGCTTCTAAGACAACCAATCATCTATGTCATATATCTATGATATTTCATCTTTTTATTTTAGATCGTCAACATTTCAAGATTCTCCCATGTCTTCTGAACACAACGTTCTAAGAATGACCGTTGTAGCCCCTACGGTTAGGAATTTATGGCTGTTTGTTTGTGCGGAGTCCTGACTATGAGAAATAGACTGCAAAAATCCTGTCTCTCTCTGTGCTGTAAAAGCCTGCACTGGTGCACCAGTTTTGGCAGGAAAAAGCACACAGCCCCTCTGATTGGTGGATTCAAATTGAGAATCTCACAGCTGTTTGACTGACCTAGAAACATGCTGTTAACAGCCCCTGTTCACTTGCTGATTCTATGTGTGTGTGTGCGCGCGTGTGTGTGTGAGCCTGTGTGTGAGTGTTTGAGTGTGTGTGTGTGTGTGTGTGTGTGTGTGAGAGAGAGAGGAGAGAGAGAGAGAGAGAGAAAGACACACACAAAGCCCTTTTTAGGGCAGCATCTCATTGTTGGATAAAAATATAATATATTCAGACTGGTTGACTGGCATAGACCTGTGTGTGTGTCTCTCTCTGTACATTTGTGTATCCATATTTGATTTTGTGTGTATTTGTTGATTTGTGTATCCATATTTAATTTTGTGTGTATCTGTTGGCTGTTCTTATTTGTATTTCTAAATGTATTTTTATTTTATTTTTTCACAGGTGAACAAAAATTAGTTTTGAGCAAACTTAACCATGTTCCTTTTTATTCAGCTTGTCATTTTACCTTTCCAATATTTTCACTTAAGTTATTACTATTCTGCTCAATCATAGTATCTGTTCTAAATCATTGTTATTGAGCTATATTGTAGGATTTCTGCTAAATCATAGTATTTCTACTATATTATGTTTTTCTTTCTAAATATATCATTTCTGCTATAGAGTAGTATTTCTGTAATGTTTAAGAATGTTTGGCTAAATATATTCTTTCTGTTATCTTATACTATTTCTCCGAAATTCTTGTATTTTTGGGAAGTTATCGTGTTTGTGGTAAGTTACAATATTTCTGCTAAGTTCTGCTATGCTATTGTATTTCTGCCAAGTATTATGTTTCCTCTGTTACTACATTTTAGCAACGTTCCTTTGCTTCCGCAAAATTTTTACAATTTCTGCAACTTTTCAGCTTTTTCAGCTAGTTTCAGCTGACAGCTTCAGCGTTCCAGCATCCACACTGCATTTTCGCAGGAAATGCAAATTTTTCTAGTTATTATTGTGTGGATGCCCTCAAAGGGCTTCCACACTATTGAGTTCCTGTTTCTCTTTATTCTTTATTATTGTGTGGATGCCTCCAGCATCCACACTATTGAGTTCCTGTTTCTCTTTATTGTGTGGATGCCCTAAAAGGGCTTCCACACTATTGAGATCCTGTTTCTCTTTCTTCTTTATTAATGTGTGGATGCCCTAAAGGGCTTCCACACAATTGTTTTCCTGTTTCTCTTTATTCTTTATTGTGTGGATGCCCTCAAAGGGGCTTCCACACTATTGAGTTCCTGTTTCTCTTTATTCTTTATCTTTCTACTTTATTCTTCTAGTTGCTCCGTATTTCGCCGATTAACTACTCCTTCAGTTTTCAGCCGATTTTCTCCGTTCAAACTCTAAACTGTTCTGCTCTTTCTGCTAACGACTGCTATGACTTTTAGTGTTTATTACTGTTATACTTTTTAAAATATTACACTTTTTTCCTTTAATTTGTCCCATTGAAATGAATGGAAAACTTCCACAATTCTGCTAAAACTTGCTTGTTTTTGAAACTTAACTACTTTGTCATACTTTCACCTAGAAACTCCATTCAAACTTTAAAATGTTCTCAGATTATTGGGCTATTCCTGAGTGATTCAGCTTTTTCAGATCTTCTACCGTTTTAATTTTATACCTCTTTAAGTTTTCAGTTGCAAAATTGTGATTTTTCAGAAAATACATGCGTTGTTATGGTTGCTATGCAATTAACTCAGAGTGGACAGTGGAAATTTCTGAATTTTCTCTTCTTGTCCGAACAACTTCTTGCTATTCGCTCAATTTCCACTCAACCCCCACAAATTATACATCAAAACGTAGGTGTTTTTGCTGGCTTTCAGAAGATGTCACTATCATTGTTGTGGGATTTACAGATGTTTTGCAAATCTCCTCAGAGCAACACAAAGTCTCAAAACTCTCCATAGAAAGTCAATGGAGAGTTTCTTCAAAATCAGCGCTGGATTTCTCTAATGAGAGGCATTTTCAAATTGTCATATCTCCTTAACGAAACAAAGTTGAGACATGAGGCTTGTGCCAATATATCTTCAGACATCCCTGATGCTCACAATTCAAGAATTTCTTCCTCACCTATTACCGTTTGGCCATGAATTACACTTGTTTGAGGATAGGAAATTTGTCCCTCGCTCAGATCTGTTCAGATTTCAAACTCTGGAAATGAGGCACTTTTTTCTCTCGTCAGATCTTTTTGATGGATTTCAACAGAGACCTGAAAATTTCCATGACTGTTCACCAAAGCCTGCTGTTTCTTACGGTGAAAGAATGATTTTGATGCTCCATATAGATTTATAGTTACAAAACGTTGTTTGAGGGCAGGTCAAGGCAGTTTTGCTTTGCCTCTACTCAGTTACAGTGTATTACAAGTCATATATCTTCAATAATTTATATTTTATCTCTGAATTATGAAGACCTGCAGATTTCCCCATCTCTTCTGAACAAAACGGTGTCAGAATGACCGTTCTAGCTCCTACGGTTAGGAAATTATGGCCATTTGTTCGAGGGGAATTCTGAATGTGAGAAATACACTGAAGGAAACCCATAGCTCTCTCTGTGTCTGTGTGTGTAAGTGCTGATTACAGCAGGTGCAGCCAATTTAGCTGACCTAGATATACCAAGCCCAGACTCTTAACAGCCCCTGTACACTTTGCGCTCTGTGTATGTGTATGTTTGTGTGTCTGTATCAATATTTCTCCCATGTTAAAGTATTACTCCTCCATAATAGTATTTCTGTTAAATCAAAGTACTTCTACTACATCTTAGTACTTCTGCTCAATCATAGTATTTCTGCTAAATCATAGTATTTTTGCCAAATCATGGTTTTTGTGCCAAAACATAACATTTCTGTTATGTTATAGTATTACTAATAAGTGGAGAAATTTCTGTCATGTTACAGTATATGTGCTGATTATAGTATATCTGCCAAATCATAGTATTTATCTCGAATCATAGTATTTATGCCAAATTACAGTATTTCTGCTAAAAAGCAGAAATAGTACCTTTTAGCAGAAATTTCTGTCAAAAGATATTAGTTATGTTAAAACATAGTATTTCTGCTAAATCATAGTATTTCTGCCAAATCATAGTATTTGTACTAAATCATAGTACTTGTGGCTATTCATAGTACTTGTACCCAATCGTATTATTACTGCCATATCATCATATTCGTGTCAAATCATGGTATTTTTCTGCCAAATCATGGTATTTCTGCCAAATTATAATATTTGTGCCCAATTAAAATTTCTATTATGTTATAGAATTACTACTAAGTCGTAGAATTTCGGTTATGTTATAGCATATCTGCTGAATATAGTATGTGTGCCAAATCATAGTATTTATAGCAAATCATAGTATTTGTGCTAAAACATAGTATTTCTGCCCAATTGTAGTATTTGTGCAAAAACATACTTATGCAAAATCACAGTATATCTGTTATGTTATAGTATTACTACTAAGGCATAGTATTTCTACCAAATCATAGTATTCCTTCAAAATCATAGTATTACTGCAATTTCATAGTATTTGAGCAAAATCGTAGTATTTGTGCAAAAACATACTATGTCTGCAAAATCACAGTATATCTGTTATGTTATAGTATTACTACTAAGGCATAGTATTTCTGTCAAATCATAGTATTTGTACTAAATCATAGTACTTGTCCCTATTCATATTATTCATACCCTATCATAGTATTTCTGCCAAATCATGGTATTTGTGCCAAGTTATGGTATTTGTGCCCAAGTAAAATATCTGTTATGTTATAGCATTACTACTAAGTCGTAGAATTTCTGTTATGTTATAATATATCTGCTGAATATAGTATATGTGCCAAATCATAGTATTTATAGCAAATCATAGTATTTGTGCTAAAACGTAGTATTTCTGCCCAATAGTAGTATTTGTGAAAAAAACATACTTATGCAAAATCTCAGTATATCTGTTATGTTATAGTATTACTACGATTTGGCATAGTATTTCTACCAAATCATAGTATTCCTTCAAAATCATAGTATTACTGCAATTTCATAGTATTTGAGCAAAATCGTAGTATTTGTGCAAAAACATACTATGTCTGCTAAACCACAGTATATCTGTTATGTTATAGTATTACTACTAAGGCATAGTATTTCTACCTAATCATAGTATTCCTTCAAAATAATAGTATCACTGCAATTTCATAGTATTTGAGCGAAATCGTAGTATATGTGGAAAAACATACTATGTCTGCAAAATCACAGTATATCTTTTATGTTAAAGTGTTACTACTAAGTCACAGTATTTCTGCCAATTCGTAGTATTTGTACTAAATCATGGTACTTGTGCAAATCATACTATTTTTTGCAAATCATAGTATTCGAACCAAAACATAGTATTTGTACGAAATCACAGTATTTCTTCTAAATCATAGTATTTCAATTAAATCTCAGTAGTTGTGCTGAAACGCAGTATTATTGCCAAATCATAGTATTTGTACTGAAACATAGTATTTGTGCCAAAAGAGTATTTCTACTAAATCATAGTACTTGTGCCAAATCATAGTATTTCTGCCACATTGTGCTAGTTGTGCAAAAACATAGACTGTCTACAAAATCATAGTATATCTATTATGTTATACTATTATTACTAAGTCGTAGACTCTCTATTTGTTATAGTATATCTGCTGAATACAGTATATGTGCCAAATCATAGTATTTATAGCAAATCATAGTATTTGTGCTAACACATAGTATACTGCCACATTATAGTATTTGTGTAAAACCAGAATGTCTGCAAAATCATCATATATCTCTGATGTTATAGTATTACTACTAAGGCATAGTATTTCTTCAAAATTATACTATTTTTGCAGAAACATTGTACTTCTGGTAAATCATAGTATTTCTACTAAATGATAGTATTTCTGCCAAATCATAGTATTTGTGCCAAAATATTGTATTTGTACAAAGTCATAATATTTCTTCTAAATCATAGTATTTCAATCAAATCTCAGGAGTTGTGCTAAAACGCAGTATTATTGCCAAATCATAGTATTTGTACCCAAACATATCAGTTCAACTTATTTAACTCTTCTCAACAGCCCAACACCTCTTCTTCTCCCCGTTTCAGCAGAATTATGAGTGTTTTCACCCCTTTTCAGCACAAATTCCAGCTTTTTCAGGTGTTTTCAACAGAAATCTCTTTTTTAGCAGACATTCTGCTGATTCACCTGTTTTCAGTGCAACGTTCTACTTCTTTACCTCTTTTCAGTAGAAATTCTGCTGATTCACCTATTTTAAGCAGAATTTTCAGCCTTTCACCTCTTATCAATACAAATCTCAGTATCTTCTGCTCATTTCAGAGGAAACCTTTTCACCTCTCCTCTTTTCAGTAGAAATTTGAACTTCTGTACCCCTTTGAAGCAGAATTTTTGCCTTTTCACCTCTTTTCAGCAAAAGTTTCTGTTTTTTCACTTGTTTTCAGCATAATTTTTCAGTTTCTTTACTGCCATACAATTTTGCAGCTTTTCATCTTTTTCAGTCATTTTCAGCAGACAGCTTCAGCGTTCCGGCATCCACACAGCATTTCGCAGGAAATGCAAATTTTTCTAGTTGTGTGGATGCCCTAAAGGGCTTCCACACTATGAGTTCCTGTTTCTCTTTATTCTTATATACTTTATTCTGGTTGCTTCCGTACGTTTTTTGTCGTTTAACTACTTCCTCAGTTTTCAGCCGATTTTCTCCGTTCAAACTCTATACTGTTCTGCTCTTTCTGCTAATTATGCTATGACTTTGGTGTTATTACTGTTATACTTTTTAAAATATTACACTTTTTTCCTTTAATTTGTCCCATTGAAATGAATGGAAATCTTCAGAAATTCTGCTAAAACTTGCTTGTTTTTGAAACTTAACTACTTTGTCATACTTTTACCTAGAAACTCATTCAAACTTTAAAATGTTCTCAGATTATTGGGCTATCCTGTCTGATTCAGCTTTTTCAGATCTTCTACCGTTTTAATCTTATACTCTTTAAGTTTTCATTTGCAAAATTGTGATTTTTCAGAAAATACATGCGTTGCTATGGTTGCTATGCAATTAAGTCAGAGTGAGTGCTGGTCCGTTCTGAATTTCTCTTCATGTCCGAACAACTTCTTGCTACTCGCTCAATTTCCACTCAACCCCACAAATTATACATCAAACGTAGGTATTTTTGCTGGTTTCAGACAATGTCACTATCTTTATTGTGAGATTTACCGTTTTTTGCCATTTGCCTCGGAGTGACACAAGGTCTCAATACTCCCCATTCAAAGTCTATGGGGAGTTTGAAATCAGAGCTGAAATTCTGTAACGGGAGGCATTTCAAATCGCCATATCTCTTTAACAAAGCAAAGTTAGGACATGAGGCTTGTGCCAATATATCTTCAGACACTGCTGACACTCACAGTGGAAGCAGTTTTTACAATTATCTTACCGTTGAGCAATGAATTACGTTTGTTTAGGGGTGGAAATCTGTCCTTCTCTCAGTCTTCAAACTCTGGAAATGAAGCCGTTTCTTCTCTCGTCATATCTCCGCGACGGAGGTAGAACGAGCTATGAAAATCACAGTCAAAATACACCAAAGTCCGATGATTCACCCAGTACAAGAATTATGCTGCTAGCCCTCCTAGTTTTTGAGTTACACGACGTTTTGTAACTCCAAAAAACGGCGTTTTTCGCCTCTCACCGCGATCTATTTTCTGACTGCCAAGTATCTGTCTTTCAGACCGCCCCTTTCCAGGTGGCGCAATCAGTAATGACACGGCTCTGCAGCTCAAAGGTCGTGGGTTCAATCCACCTTGGCCCACGTTTTTTTTTTCACTACAAATTTATACACTATCACAGACCTGTAATTTATATTGCTAATCTATTACAATTCTGCAAAGTTTTATGATTTTAGCAGCTTTTCTAATATGGACCTCAGATTCTTGTTAACGCTCCATGGCAGAAACAAGTACACAGCCTGGAAGCAGACAGAGGCAGTACCTCTGATTGTGTGAATTTGAGCAGAACCAGGTTGTTCTTTCATTTCATTTCATTATTTATTTCACACATGGTTCAACAGTGTTTCTTTTTCTACATACAGAACCTTCTGCCTCTTTTCAGCAGAAATTCTGCTCATTCACCTCATCTCTTGTGTTGGAGTGCCCTCTTGTGGCGCCTTTTGGGTAGTGCCTTAGTAAACGTGAACGCTGCAAAGAAGTGGTATCAGACTGGTTTGTAGTGGAGGAATTTGTTGCCAGTTTCTTTCATCTTTAATCCGTATTCATGTTGTAATGTAGTAGTACCACAATATGGCAGAAACACTATGTTTTGGCACAAATACTTTGATTTAGTATACTTTAGCTTCTTCAGCTTCTTCACCCCTTTTCAGCAAAATTTTCATTTTTTTTTCACCCCTTTTCAGCACAAATTCCAGCTTTTTTGGCTGTTTTCAGAAAAAAAACAACTCTTTTAAGCAGAAACTCTGCTGATTCATCTCTTTTCAGCGCAAGTTTCTGCTCCTTTGCCTCTTTTCTGCAAAATTTTCAGCCTTTTCACCTCTTATCAGCACAATTCTCAAGCAGCTTCTGCTAATTTCAGCAGAGTAAGTAATGACACGTCTCTGCAGTTCAAAGGTCGTGCGTTCAATCCCACCTTGGTCAACATTTTTTTTTCCCTACAAATTTATACACTATCACAGACCTCTAATTTATATTGCTAATTTCTTTCACTACAAATGAGTAGTGCAAAAACATACTATGTCTGTCTGCAACATCACAGTATATCTGTTATGTTATAGTATTACTACTAAATCACAGTATTTCTGCCAATTCAAGGAGGCTGACTGTTACTAAGTGCATCAGTGTACATAGGTCATCTGTTGTGTTGGAGTGCCCTCTTGTGGCGCCTTTTGGATAGTGCCTTAGTAAATGTGAACACTGCAAAGAAGTGGTATCAGACTGGTTTGTAGTGGAGGAATTTGTTGCCAGTTTCTTTCATCTTTAATCCGTATTCATGTTGTAATGTAGTAACTTTTGGAACAAATACCACAAATATGGCAGAAACACTATGTTTTGGCACAAATACTTTGATTTGGTATACTTTAGCTTCTTCACCCCTTTTCAGCAAAATTTTCATTTTTTCACCCCTTTTTCAGCACAAATTCCAGCCTTTTTGGCTGTATTCAGAAAAAAAAAAAACTCTTTTCAGCAGAAACTCTGCTGATTCATCTCTTTTCAGCGCACGTTTTATGATTTTAGCAGCTTTTCTAATATGGACCTCAGATTCTTGTTAATGCTCCATGGCAGAAATACATACAAGTACCCACCTGATGAAGCAGACAGAGGCAGTACCTCTGATTGGTGAATTTGAGCAGAAACAGGTTGTTTTTACCTCTTTTCAGCAGAAATTCTGCTGATTCATCTCTTTTCTGCAGAAGTTTGAGCAGCTTCTGCTCATTTCAGCAGAATTATGAGTCTCTCCACCTATTCTTTGCAAGAGTGAGTTTGGCTCAGTGAGATGAGTGGCTGCCTTGAGACCAGGAGGGCCAGGTTCAAATCCTGCTCACGGCAATATTTTTTTTCACCACTTTTCAGCACAAGTCCCTGCTTTTTCAGGTATTTCAGCAAAAACATCTTTTCGGCAGAATTCTGCTGAAAATTCTGCTTATTCACCTCTTCTGCAAAATTTTCAGCCTTTTCACCTCTTATTAGCACAAATCTCAGCTGTTTTCAGAAAAAACACTTTTGAGCAGAAATTCTGCTGATTCATCTCTTTTCAGTGCAACTTTCTGCTTCTTACCTCTTTTCTGCAAAAATTTTTCAGCCTTTCTTCCTCCTCTTATCAGCACAATTCTCAGCAGCTTCTGCTCATTTCAGCAAAAGTGTCAGTCTCTCCACCTCTTCATTGGGAGAATGAGTTGGCTCAGTGAGATGAGTAGCTGCCTTGAGACCAGGAGGGCCGGGTTCGAATCCTGCTCATGGCAACATAGGGGGGTTTCTTCACCACTTTTTTAGCAAAATTTCGCCGTCTTTACCCCTTTGCAGTAGAATTTTTTGCTTTCACCACTTTTAAGCAAAAATCTCTCCTTCTTCACTTGTTTTCAGCGGAATTTTTCAGTTTCTTCACCACCATACAACTTTTTGCAACTTTTCATCTTTTTCAGCTTTTCAGCAGACAGCTTCAGCGTTAAGGCATCCACACAGCATTTTCGCAGGAAATGCAAATTTTTCTAGTTATTATTATTATTCTCCAGTTTCCGCCTGAAATTTTGCAGCGAATCTCGCCCCGCAGTTTTTGAGACAAGCTTCATAAATGTTACCTCATTTTGTGCGGCCGGATCTGGAATGGTGTGCTATGACTTTTGGTCTTTATGAATTTTATAGTTTTTTAAATATTAATATTTTAGTGAAAATTTTCCCGCGCTCCTCTGCCGAACAGTTTTGACATTAGGGTTACATATGTTAGATCATTTTGTCGGCTGGAGCTGGACTATTATGTCATGACTTTTGGTGTTCATGACTTTTATAGTTTTTAATATTAATATTTTAGTGCAAATTTAGGCCAATTCATCTTTTGGCCCAAATAAACAGACTTCATTTGTGGTTTGTTGGCTCTCTCTAGTGGTATGCCGGGAGTGGTACAGCCTGTCTACCCTTATTTGGATTACCGTAATGATGACAATTTCAACGGTGCGCACAGCGTCGCTGCTTTCAGGAGCCATTGGAATTTTTAAGGTGCGCAAATCATTCAAAAGTTACGGTAATGCTTGGTGGAAAACTCAGTATCCCACAATTCATAGCACACCTCTGCCGAGTTAAACAATGGCGGCCACCACTTCGTTTTATATGTCTTTTATTAGTGTTTCTAGGTCACAAAATAAACTTTTAAGATATTTTCAGGCGAGAATGTAGGTGTGTAAACTTCAATATCTGCTTTATCAAGACATCCCATATTAGCGACAATGCTCTGACGACCTCGGTCCTGCCTGACAGCTAGCCGGCTACCTAGCTAGCTGCCGCACTTGGCTGCAAATGGACAGCGAGGGGACTCTCTCTCTCCTTTCACCTCCCCGGTCTCTCGCAAATGCTCGCACAGAATCGGGAGTTACAGCTGGATGTGGAAAAAATAACTGAGTGTTTGGTAGTGCTATAATGCGGAGCTACAACAGTGGGCAGCTATCACCGGTGTATGACAGAAAGGACATGCCGCGACCGCAGATCGACCGGTTGTTTGCTAACGCGGAGGTCAATCGTGGATCAGGGAAAGCGAAGGCAGGAGCGTGAGGTGAACTGATTTCAGGTAAGAAGTTATGACCTGCACTCTATTTGGGTCAGATATAAACCGAGTTAGGTGTAGTTTATTTAGCAGCAGTTCTCTTATGTGTTGCTGATAGCTGGCTAGCTAGCTAGCGCCGCTAGCATAGTTAGCTCGCGCCGCTAGCGACCCTTCGTGAAAAAGCACCCAGGCTTGGCTTATATTGAGGCGGGTGAAACTCGTGTCAGCACCCGGTCGCTCGCCGACAGTATGTGTTTTAGCTGGACTTATTTTTCGTTAAAACCGAGTATAAACCGAGTTAGGTGT
Organism: Oreochromis niloticus; assembly: GCF_001858045.2. NCBI lineage: Eukaryota > Metazoa > Chordata > Actinopteri > Cichliformes > Cichlidae > Oreochromis > Oreochromis niloticus. Next base: position 1,622 of record NW_020327293.1, on the reverse strand, counting down.
AATTTTTTTCGTTGACCTTTTACAATCGTAATGCCACGGGAGTTTATATACAGCTGGTGTGCGCACTAAGTTACTGACGTTGGACTTTATTTTATTCATTAGGGTTCATAGAGTTGCCGTGCCGTACAAACGGAATCGTCCCACATTCAGAGAAACATTATGATTTATTCTGTCGTTACGAAGCCTCCCCTGTCATTCTCTCGCGTGTTGAAACGTCAATCATGAAACTGATCAATGATCGGCTGTTCGCTCTTATTTATCGCGCTAAACAACAGCAGCACGTTAAGCTTGATCAGCTGTTGTTAGAATTCATTTGCTTTTAATTTCTAGTATCAGCTGATGTCGATGTGGAAAAAATAACTGAGTTTTTGGTGGTGGAGCTACAACAGAGGGCAGCTATCCACCGGTGTGTGACAGAAAAGACATGCCGCGAAGGAGACATATGAGGCGGTGAGGCTACCGCCGATCGACCGGTGTTGCTAACGCGGAGGTCAATCGTGGATCAGGGAAACCAAGGCAGGAGCGTGAGGTGAACTGAATTTCAGGTAAGCAGTTATGAACTGCACTCTATTTGGGTCAGATATAAACCGAGTTTAGGTGTAATTTATTTTCGTTGACCTTTTACAATCGTACTGCCACGGAGTTTATATACAGCTGTGTGCGCACTAAGTTACTGACGTTGGACTTTATTTTATTCATAGGGTTCATAGAGTTGCCGTGCCGTACAAACGGAATCGTCCCACATTCAGAGAAAACATTATGATTTATTCTGTCGTTACGAAGCCTCCCTGTCATTCTCTCGCGTGTTGAAACGTCAATCATGAAACTGATCAATGATCGGCTGTTCGCTCTTATTTATCGCGCTAACAACAGCAGCACGTTTAAGCTTGATCAGCTGTTGTTAGAATTCTTTTGATTTTAATTTCTAGTATCAGCTGATGTTTGCTGGAGCATGAAGATGAAATCAGGAGATGTCCTTACTGAATCATCAGAGCTGAACTGGTGATGGAGAAACAGGTTTACACTTTAGGTGACATGAATGAGTTGAAGGGAAGTTATGAGTTGTTTCTGAGAGACAAAGACCAAGCTCCTTTTTGTGTAGCTGACAGCTGGTAACTGTGCAGGGGCAGCTAGGGCATTAACAGAGAAAGGTGGACACAAAGATATACTTTTCTTTCTTACTCTCATATAAAATATTTAGCTTTTTATTAAATAGTTATCTGAATCTCACAACCAAAGTTTGTATAATAATACACAAGATTGGCTGTAGACCATTGTTCTAATTCAGAACACTGTGTAAAAATAACAAAAAACAAAAAGTGAATGCATGTGTGAAAAGTGGTCCATAATGTAATGCTCAAAGCGTGTTCATGCAAACATTGTCGGTCTGCCGTGGTACAATGGGACTTTGCTCATGAACCTGTGTGCACAGCGTCTGCAAATCGGCGCTGTACGAATTAACTTCATCTTTACACAAAACTGTAAGCTGTCATCTGTGAAGCGTGAGCGGTGTTGTTTTACCATAGTTCATGGTGGAGAATGGCTGCTCTTCTGAGTTTTGCTCTCTGTAGCCGTATGAATGGCAACTACAGTGATTAGCAGCGGCATAGGCACACATAAAA
>NW_020327292.1:0-8368 GCF_001858045.2 Oreochromis niloticus | reverse complement strand
CGGGGATTGCCTGAATTCCTGAGAATACAGATGAATAACAGACGACATTCTTCTTTATTGTCCTTTCTCCACTTTCTCTCTGCATCCTGCTGTTTTTTTCTTGCTTTTTCCTGTTTGTCCCTTTGGACTTACAGGAAGGTCTTAGTCAGAACTGGAATCATTTACAGCCCTTTTATTATAACCTCCTGAGAGCGAGGAAAGGAGAAAATCTTCCCACTTAACTTTTTTGTGATTCCTTCTCTTTGGCGGTAATGAGGCCACCCAAAACATGGGGGATGTCAGTGGGGAAAGCCAGGGTGTCCTCTTTATTACATCAGGACTAGTAAGGTGGCTCAAATAAGTCAAAGATACAGACCAAAAACAATGTCCATTAGAAAGGACATAAATGAATAGGCTTCTCTCAGGAGGATATTATAATTCTATAGATTGTTTGTTGTTAATGAATGCCTTAATTTAAATAAAATAATAAAGATGCATGAAATTTAAACATTTGGGGTGAAAACAAATTCTGCTCCAAGTATTAAGAGAACAGGATTATAAGGCCAACCATCATAAGAGCAATGAGCTCCTGTGATTTGTTTGCATGTATAAATACAAGGAAAGCACACAGAGGTGCTTCAAATACTCCAAAAATAGCAATGAAAGCCAACCTAATGTTATCATTACAGCCAGTAAAAGCTGATCCAGGCGCCCAGTGAGTTCTTTAAGGTAGTCTTTCTTAAGGAGGAGAAGGCTATCACCTGGGCTGAAAGCATTGCTTTTAAAGTTTTGGGTAGTGCTGCTTTCTCTTCTCAATAATAAATTCAATTTTATTTCTTAGTGCCTAATCACAATCACAGTCACCCAAGGGTTTTATGTTGTAAGGTAAAGACAATAATAGAGAGAAAACTGCAACAATCAGATGAACACGCACCTGGTGACAGTGGGAAGAAAAAACTCCATTTAACAGGAAGAAATTCAGACAGAACCAGGCAGCTGCTATGAGTGGATGGAGGTAAGGGAGCTAGACGGGACAAAGGACACACTGTGGAAAAGTTATAGTAACTAATGATTAAATGCAGAGCGGTGTATAAACCCATATAAACACGAGAAGCTCCCAGCAGCCAGGAAGCGTAACTAAGGAGGGTTCTGAAATATAAATCTGAGTTTACATCTGGACTTCAGATTTGCTCCACCTGTTCACAAAGTGTCAGAGATTAGAAGGATTAAAGTTTTAAGAAAAATTCACAGGGACAAAGAAACAACTGAAATCAGTCATTACAGATTAAATAAAGTGAGTTAACAGCCTTACTTGCATGACTGCAGATCTGCAGAACAGGTTCTTTAGGTCAACACTACCAACACGCAATTCTTCTTCAGCATAAACTTGCCTCACATGCCTTTAGACCTTTAATATTGTTTTTGTCACCACTGTCTGCAGATTATGCACTTTTAAGGGGCAGGGATAGGTAGAGTGGTGGCCCATGATCGGAAGGTCGGGGTTCGAATCCACTGAACGGCTACCCTGAGGTACCCTGAGCAGGTACCGTCCTGCATACGCTGCCCATGCTTCACTGAGTGAATGGGTTAAATGCAGAGAGGAATTTCCCCACGGGGATCAGTAAAGTATACTTTATTATTATTATTAAACATCACATTGAATGTCAGCAACAAGAACAAGCAGTGTATTTACTTTCAACACTGTGGATCTCCAGGTAACTGAAAAGCACCAACTGTGAATCTTTGATCTTGTGTTGAATTATTCCAATTCAAACATGTTCAGATTCCTGAGAAAAACTCAGTATGCTTGATAGAAAAAGGTCAGAGACGTCTGATGTTAGGTAGGTTTTAGTCTAAAAAGTGAAAAAGAAAAACAGCGTCTATAATCTCCAAAATCGTGTCTAACCAAGGCTGGGTTGATATTTTATCATGCAGTATGCTTCCAGAATTCACTTTATAATGGCTGGTAAATAGTTTCCAGCTGCCGCTACACACAGTCCCGAGAAAATTCATAACCTCACAGACTCTCTGAGTTATCCAGTTATGTAAGGTTGGCGTCAGTTACAGTGAACACATAAGCACATAAGCAGCTTAGATGAACTTGTTTTATCGAAAGCTTAAGCTCTGTTATGCTGCAAACTGCAGAGGTGAAACTTTTGAAACCAAAAATCAGCAATGGAAATCACTCAGTCTATATTTTCTTTATTTCTGTCTGCAAAAATGCACTTTTGAAATGCAAAAGTACGCATTATTCACCCGATGCATCATGCATTGTTTTAGTCTGCAGTATTTAACTGTTAAAAGTTACTGCTGTATGTTAACGGTCCCAGTTGATTTTCTTGTAAAGTCTGTTTCCCCGCAGAGTTGCACAGTTTGCACTGATGCTAACAGTGCATTTTCTTGCAAGACTGTTCCACTGCCCAAACAAACCAGTTAGAAACTCTGCTTGTGAACTTGTGACTTGAGTTTAAAGATAATGATCTTCAGCAGCCCTTTAGCGAGTGCATGTAATTGTGTAGTGGTGCTTTCAGTTTTAAATGGACCAAACTTGGCACCTTTGTAATCTCCAAAATTGAGCATTGTTCAGACATTGTTAAGAGAACAATCATAAGGATTCCTAACTCAAACCATTTATTTATTTATTTATTGTTTTGCCACCCCAAACTGGAGCAAAAAGAAAACACTGACATAATGCATCAACAACATGACATGAATAAGGGTTTAAAAGTTGGGTGTTCTAATGCAGAGTTGCATCTCTTTTAACTCGTGCAATGATGGACGATTTATGTTCCTACTTCAGTGTTTTGTTGCTTTTTTGCAAGCCCTTTGGATGCACAGAGGAAGGAATTGTGTGACAGCACGAGTAGACTGAATGCTGACTGGTCAAAATGTGAAGAGGAAAGGAGCAAATACAGAGTTCTGCTGGATGTAGTGAGGGGAAAAAACACATCAAAGATCACCAACAGTGGCTACAGTCAAGGCTGAAAGGAGAACCCTAAGATGTAGTGCATGGCACAGTGCGGGGAAAATAATATCTCCGAAATAAGTCACAGTCATTTCTATTTGTGCCACTACAGTACAGTACAGTCCTCCCGGTCAGGCTGACTGTGCTGTCATTCTCAGACTCTCTGCTCTTTGTGTATTCAGACAACTGGCTTCAATTTTTGCATGCAAATCAAATTTTATGTTATACAACACAATTCATCCATCATCACAGAAAGCATCCTCTGCAACTCAAAAATGACTTGAAAAGAAACCTAAAAAGAGCATGTGAACACAAGAATCACTGCCAGTAAGAGTGAAAGGCTTTTATTATTCCTCAGAATCTCCACCTGAATAAGAATGTGTTGCGGTAGTGACAGCAGATGCAGAGATAACAGCTTTAATGTTTGGCTGTGCTTCACCTTTTTAAGCTGCTTTGAACGATTGTGTCTGATTCAGAGATAACAGATACCATCGCATCACTGTGACAAAGACTTTCACAAGAACTGGTTTCCTCTAAATTCAATATAAACAGTGGGAAGAGACCACACCGGTGGGTAATTAGATACAAAAATAAGAAATGACATCTATGAGCTTAAGTACTTTGTACAGATATTATTTTATTAATGTCTTTCAAAATCAACATGTGTTTCTCAGCCATGACGACAGTAACCTGCGGCTGTATGTGACCGTTGACACTAAGTGCTGCTGTTAATGGAATGTGGCCCGTTGGATGACTACAAACATTTATTGGATGTGCTAAGAATGTCTAAAAACAATAATTGCTCTGGCAATTATTGTTTTTATTACAGAGATCAAACCACTTTAATTGTTTTAAACAAACTGACAGCTATCACAACTATAAAATTGATTAGGTGTGGTAATTATCACTCTAGTCTCTTCCAAGGAACTGATAAGATATGCAATTTTCTTGGGAACATGGTTGGACCGTTTCCCAGGCACAGGGCCTCATGTAGCGAGACCTTCTGAGTTGATGATTGATAAAAGTTAATTTTCCACATGTCAATCTGAGAGCTTCTCTGTACAGATGTGGGAGGATTCAGTTGTGTTATTTAATACTAAAGTTCAACGTGAGTTTCAATAACTTAAAAAAGAGTAGTCTGATTATGCTTAATTATTCTGACACGCGTTATTCTACTTGTGCAACAGATTTCCTGCAGCGTTTTCAATAAGCTGGTGAACTTTTAAAGCATAACTCAAGATAGAATTACAGTTTATTTTACACAAGCATCTTTGTGAGCCAGTAGCTGATCTGTGCGTCGCTAAGTGGCTGAAAAAAACCTCTTTCACTGGAAATGAAGTACAAAGAAGCATAAAATGTAATACCTGTATTCACTTCAAGTTTTACTTTATCGCAGTTTGTCAGCAGATACTCTTCTTGCTCTGCACAATAAGACTGCTGGCACCACCCATGACACGCTCATAAAACATGTCTACAGTAAATTCTCCCACAGCATAGACAGTTAAAGATTTTTGTAGCTGTCAGCTCTGCAAGAGAAACACTGAGAAGTAAAAACAAAAGCATATTGTGTCCCAAGACCTTTAAAATAACCTGAACTGTGGACATGTGACAGATTATGTTCCTCTTAGCTGTTCTACCTTGTTGCTGCTTTGGTCTCACCTTCTAAATAAACAATCACACTTATGCAGCAAGGTTGGTGTAAGGATTGACGATGATATGATCAAAATTATGATTTTCTAATCTGTTATTATGTTGAATAAAGGAATACTTTGAAATTTGAGAAAACTGCGGAGATCAGAGAGTAGATAAGTACAGGGAGTGCAGAATTATTAGGCAAATGAGTATTTTGTCCACATCATCCTCTTCATGCATGTTGTCTTACTCCAGCTGTATAGGCTCGAAGCCTACTACCAATTAAGCATATTAGGTGATGTGCATCTCTGTAATAAGAAGGGTGTGGTCTAATGACATCAACACCCTATATCAGGTGTGCATAATTATTAGGCAACTTCCTTTCCTTTGGCTAAATGGGTCAAAAGAAGGACTTGACAGGCTCAGAAAAGTCAAAAATAGTGAGATATCTTGCAGAGGATGCAGCAGTCTTAAAATTGCAAAGCTTCTGAAGCGTGATCATCGAACAATCAAGCGTTTCATTCAAATAGTCAACAGGGTCGCAAGAAGCGTGTGGAAAACCAAGGCGCAAAATAATGCCCATGAACTGAGAAAAGTCAAGCGTGCAGCTGCCAAGATGCACTTGCTGCCAGTTTGGCCATATTTCGAGCTGCAACATCACTGGAGTGCCCAAAAGCACAAGGTGTGCAATACTCAGAGAATGGCCAAGGTAAGAAAGGCTGAAAGACGACCACCACTGAACAAGACGCACAAGCTGAAACGTCAAGACTGGGCCAAGAAATATCTCAAGACTGATTTTTCTAAGGTTTATGGACTGATGAAATGAGAGTGAGTCTTGATGGGCAGATGGATGGGCCCGTGGCTGGATTGGTAAAGGGCAGAGAGCTCCAGTCCGACTCAGCGCCAGCAAGGTGGAGGTGGAGTACTGGTTTGGCTGGTATCATCAAAGATGAGCTTGTGGGGCCTTTTCGGGTTGAGGATGGAGTCAAGCTCAACTCCCAGTCCTACTGCCAGTTTCTGGAAGACACCTCTTCAAGCAGTGGTACAGGAAGAAGTCTGCATCCTTCAAGAAAAACATGATTTCATGCAGGACAATGCTCCATCACACGCGTCCAAGTACTCCACAGCGTGGCTGGCAAGAAAGGGTATAAAAGAAGAAAAACTAATGACATGGCCTCCTTGTTCACCTGATCTGAACCCCATTGAGAACCTGTGTCCATCATCAAATGTGAGATTTACAAGGAGGGAAAACAGTACACTCTCTGAACAGTGTCTGGGAGGCTGTGGTTGCTGCTGCACGCAATGTTGATGGTGAACAGATCAAAACACTGACAGAATCCATGGATGGCAGGCTTTTGAGTGTCCTTGCAAAGAAAGGTGGCTATATTGGTCGCTGATTTGTTTTGTTTTGTTTTTGAATGTCAGAATGTATATTTGTGAATGTGGAGATGTTATATTGGTTTCACTGGTAAAAATAAATAATTGAAATGGGTATATATTTGTGTTTGTTATGTTGCCTAATAATTATGCACAGTAATAGTCACCTGCACACACAGATATCCCCCTAAATAGCTAAAACTAAAAACAAACTAAAACTACTTCCAAAAACATTCAGCTTTGATATTAATGAGTTTTTGGGTTCATTGAGAACATGGTTGTTGTTCAATAATAAAATTATTCTCAAAAATACAACTTGCCTAATAATTCTGCACTCCCTGTAGATAATAATAACGAGCGGGAACTGTGCCCGGCTGTGCTCGGGGGGCACCAATATCTATCTACCAGCACCTTTTAAATCTCTGGTGTGACAGTGTGTTATTTTGCCTTGAGAAAACAAAATGTAAACAAGTTGTTCTGGCTTTTAATGAGGCTAATGTGCCAGACTACTTCTTTTTCTGTCTGCAGTATGTACCTATCATCTTGCTGTCCCAAATGTTGAAAGATTGTACTTAAAGTAAAGGATTATTGTATCATATATGTTTCCATTTCAGATCCATGATGTCCGAGTGTTTGCACCGGGACTATGTGAAACTTTTGATTACACTTTACGAGTTTCTATAGACAGCCAGAGCGGCTATTGTAACTTCTTGCATGTTAATGGTGTAAAATTGCAGCATACTTTCACTAGTTGCCTGATTCTGCACTTAGTTGAAACATTCGAATAATAAATGTAGGTTTAAACCTTGAATGTAAACATATTCCTCGACAGGTGAGCATTTTGAGATGCCGATGAGCTGTTGGGGCTTTTGTTGCCAGCTGATGTATGTGAAGAGGAGCTGGGCGTGCCTGAGATAAGACGAGAGGTAATAAAACCTTCAAGTGTGGATGTGGGTTGCAGAACATGCCACACTTAAAGTTTTCTAGGAATCTCTCATAGAAAATCCTGCTTTGAAACTAAAAATTACCTTAGCGACAAACTAGGCAGATGTGTAAGGCTCCAGTTATGTGACACCATGGTGTGAGAACACGTTGGCTAATAATGTAGCTCAGTGACAAACTTCAGCTGTCATGCTCTGTAGCCACGGCCGCTCCATGAAAGCGTGGATCTCACCTTGTATTAACAGTTTAGGCTGGTGATGTTGGGCTGCCTATACTTGCTGAGAATTATCAAAACTGGTTTCTTGCACATGACAAAGGGACTGAATGTGCAGCATAGAAATCTGCAGAAACTGGGCCATGCTATCAAGTCACTATGGACCAAAACCAGACATCAATTGCTTCATGATGTAAGTATATATCAGTTTTATATTTGCAGTACGTGCAGTAGGGCTGGGCGCTAGCTTCATCAATGTATCAGCGATTTTTTTTTTAATGAAACTTCTATTTCAAGAAAACTACCAATAATGATATCCACAGATATAGAAAACAATACCGTAACATTTTATTGATGCTTGCAGTTTGGAGGCAGCAGTATTGCAAGTGTAACTAAATTCCAGGCATTTCCATCCTTCTTTCCCATCAGCTTTTTTCTAATGTCAGTGTGAACCAAGGTGTCAGCAGAAAGAATCGTGGCTCAAGAGTTGGGAGTTCGCCTTGTAATCAGAAGGTTGCCGGTTCGAGCCCTGGCTGGACAGTCTCGGTCGTTGTGTCCTTGGGCAAGACACTTCACCCGTGCCTACTGGTGGTGGTCAGAGGCCCGGTGGCGCCAGTGTTCGGCAGCTCGCTCTGTCAGTGCGCCCCAGGGTGGCTGTGGCTACAATGTAGCTTGCCATCACCAGTGTGTGAATGTGTGTGTGAATGGGTGGATGACTGGATATGTAAAGCGCTTTGGGGTCCTTAGGACTGTTAAAGTGCTATATAAATACAGGCCATTTACCATTTACCATTTGTTTTCAGGACTGGAAATGCAGCACGGCTTCACGGCCTTCATCCTCCAACACATTTCTGCTCTGAGCTCCGACCCCTCCCTGCTCAGCAGCAGTCCACAGTTCCACAGAGCAGCCAGTCTCTGGCTCCCAACACGGGAGGAGCCTCCAACCAGAACCTCTCGGTCCGGTAGCCATTGGACAACCTTTGCCTGCCTCCTTCCTGTCCCCACCTCCTCAGACTCTCCCGCCGGACTCACCATAAGTAGTCCGTGGACCTGGGCAGCCTGAGCTTTGCTGAGCTCGATGACCCCCGCCTCCGCCCTCTACTCCGATATGGGTTTGGGAGACATACTTATGGATGACGGGTGCACTCTGTCTCCAGAGAGGATTGGCGAGCCGCTGTTTTCTCCTTTGTCACCGGTGCTCTAAAACCAGCAGTCGCAGGAGCAGCCTTGAGATGGACGAGGACTTGTGATGATTTGCC
>NW_020327291.1:0-13397 GCF_001858045.2 Oreochromis niloticus | reverse complement strand
TTCTCCGACGAGGGCAGGGCAGTGAGGCACAGCCCCCGTCCCCCGGTGACCTGCTAGGCCACCTTTTAGGGAAACCTCCGCAGAGGAGCCGAGAGAGCCAGGAACTTGTGAGTTGTGTACGTCCACTCAGGTATCATTCATACTTGCTATGTAGGCACTTCCTGTCAGAAGAGAGGCACAGGGCGTCGGGGGCGGAAGACGGTGCCTCAGTGCCTCGCTCCTTCTGACATTGTTTAAAAAAAAAGAACAACAAATTTATTATTTATATGTAGGTAATGTCTCAAGTTCGTGATAACACTTTTCCCCTCTCTCTGTTTTTTCTCCTCTGTTGTTGTGTGTGTTTGTGTGTATTGTTTTGTCTCTTTCAGACAGCTGCCGGTCCTCCTCTGCAGTGGTGCCGTCTCCTGTGTAACCCTGCACGGTCCTAAGCTGTTTTCTTTCTTGTTTCTGTTGTTCTTGTAGTTTTTGTCCTCAGATGAGGTTTGAAGTGTCTGTGTTGTGCAGCTGGTCTGGTCTGTCTCTAGACAGTCCAGGCTGCACCCACAGTAAATGGTGGAGGCTCACAAGGACATACTCAACACACAAGTTTCTGGCTTTCTGAAGTCCTCTGCACGAGGGTTTCTCCGACGAGGGCAGGGCAGTGAGGCACAGCCCCCGTCCCCGGTGCCCTGCTAGGCCCACCTTCTTAGGGAACCCTCCGCAGAGGAGCCGAGAGAGCCAGGAACTTGTGAGTTGTGTACGTCCACTCAGGTATCATTACTTGCTATGTAGGCACTTCCTGTCAGAAGGAGAAGGCACAGCAGGAGCGTGGGGCGGGAAGACGGTGCCTCAGTGCCTCGCTCTTCTGACATTGTTTAAAAAAAAAGAACAACAATTTATAATTATTTATATGTAGTATGTCCTCAAGTTCGTGATAACCACTTTTTCCCCTCTCTCTGTTTGTTTTCTCTGTTGTTGTGTGTTTGTGTGTATTTTTGTCTCTTTCAGACAGCTGCCGGTCCTCCTCTGCAGTGGTGCCGTCTCCTGTGTAACCCTGCACGGTCCTAAGCTGTTTTCTTTCTTGTTTCTGTTGTTCTTGTAGTTTTTGTCCTCAGATGAGGTTTGAAGTGTCTGTGTTGTGCAGCTGGTCTGGTCTGTCTCTAGACAGTCCAGGCTGCACCACCAGTAATGGTGGAGGCTCACAAGGACATACTCAACACACAAGTTTCTGGCTTTCTGAAGTCCTCTGCACGAGGGTTTCTCGACGAGGGCAGGGCAGTGAGCACAGCCCCCCGTCCCCCGGTGACCCTGCTAGGCCCACTTCTTAGGGAACCCTCCGCAGAGGAGCCGAGAGAGCCAGGAACTTGTGAGTTGTGTACGTCCACTCAGGTATCATTCATACTTGCTATGTAGGCACTTCCTGTCAGAGGAGAAGGCACAGCAGGAGCGTCGGGGGCGGAAGACGGTGCCTCAGTGCCTCGTCCTTCTGACATTGTTTAAAAAAAAAGAACAACATTTATAATTATTATATGTAGGTAATGTCCTCAAGTTCGTGATAACCACTTTTTCCCCTCTCTCTGTTTGTTTCTCCTCTGTTGTTGTGTGTGTTTGTGTGTATTGTTTTGTCTCTTTCAGACAGCTGCCGGTCCTCACCTCTGCAGTGGTGCCGTCTCCTGTGTAACCTGCACGGTCCTAAGCTGTTTTCTTTCTTGTTTCTGTTGTTCTTGTAGTTTTTGTCCTCAGATGAGGTTTGAAGTGTCTGTGTTGTGCAGCTGGTCTGGTCTGTCTCTAGACAGTCCAGGCTGCACCCACCAGTAAATGGTGGAGGCTCACAAGGACATACTCAACACACAAGTTTCTGGCTTTCTGAAGTCCTCTGCACGAGGGTTTCTCCGACGAGGCAGGGCAGTGAGCACAGCCCCCCGTCCCCCGTGACCCTGCTAGGCCCACCTTCTTAGGGAAACCCTCCGCAGAGGAGCCGAGAGAGCCAGGAACTTGTGAGTTGTGTACGTCCACTCAGGTATCATTCATACTTGCTATGTAGGCACTTCCTGTCAGAAGGAGAAGGCACAGCAGGAGCGTCGGGGGCGGAAGACGGTGCCTCAGTGCCTCGCTCCTTCTGACATTGTTTAAAAAAAAAAGAACAACAAATTTATAATTATTTTATGTAGGTAATGTCCTCAAGTTCGTGATAACCACTTTTTCCCTCTCTCTGTTTGTTTCTCCTCTGTTGTTGTGTGTGTTTGTGTGTATTGTTTTGTCTCTTTCAGACAGCTGCCGGTCCTCACCTCTGCAGTGGTGCCGTCTCCTGTGTAACCCTGCACGGTCCTAAGCTGTTTTCTTTCTTGTTTCTGTTGTTCTTGTAGTTTTGTCCTCAGATGAGGTTTGAAGTGTCTGTGTTGTGCAGCTGGTCTGGTCTGTCTCTAGACAGTCCAGGCTGCACCCACCAGTAAATGGGAGGCTCACAAGGACATACTCAACACACAAGTTTCTGGCTTTCTGAAGTCCTCTGCACGAGGGTTTCTCCGACGAGGGCAGGGCAGTGAGGCACAGCCCCCCGTCCCCCGGTGACCCTGCTAGGCCCACCTTCTTAGGGAAACCCTCCGCAGAGGAGCCGAGAGAGCCAGGAACTTGTGAGTTGTGTACGTCCACTCAGGTATCATTCATACTTGCTATGTAGGCACTTCCTGTCAGAAGGAGAAGGCACAGCAGGAGCGTCGGGGGGCGGAAGACGGTGCCTCAGTGCTCGCTCCTTCTGACATTGTTTAAAAAAAAAAGAACAACAAATTTATAATTATTTATATGTAGGTAATGTCCTCAAGTTCGTGATAACCACTTTTTCCCCTCTCTCTGTTTGTTTCTCCTCTGTTGTTGTGTGTGTTTTGTGTATTGTTTTGTCTCTTTCAGACAGCTGCCGGTCCTCACCTCTGCAGTGTGCCGTCTCCTGTGTAACCCTGCACGGTCCTAAGCTGTTTTCTTTCTTGTTTCTGTTGTTCTTGTAGTTTTTGTCCTCAGATGAGGTTTGAAGTGTCTGTGTTGTGCAGCTGGTCTGGTCTGTCTCTAGACAGTCCAGGCTGCACCCACCAGTAAATGGTGGAGGCTCACAAGGACATACTCAACACACAAGTTTCTGGCTTTCTGAAGTCCTCTGCACGAGGGTTTTCCGACGAGGGCAGGGCAGTGAGGCACAGCCCCCCGTCCCCCGGTGACCCTGCTAGGCCCACCTTCTTAGGGAAACCCTCCGCAGAGGAGCCGAGAGAGCCAGGAACTTGTGAGTTGTGTACGTCCACTCAGGTATCATTCATACTTGCTATGTAGGCACTTCCTGTCAGAAGGAGAAGGCACAGCAGGAGCGTCGGGGGGCGGAAGACGGTGCCTCAGTGCCTCGCTCCTTCTGACATTGTTTAAAAAAAAAAGAACAACAAATTTATAATTATTTATATGTAGGTAATGTCCTCAAGTTCGATAACCACTTTTTCCCTCTCTCTGTTTGTTTCTCCTCTGTTGTTGTGTGTGTTTGTGTGTATTGTTTTGTCTCTTTCAGACAGCTGCCGGTCCTCACCTCTGCAGTGGTGCCGTCTCCTGTGTAACCCTGCACGGTCCTAAGCTGTTTTCTTTCTTGTTTCTGTTGTTCTTGTAGTTTTTGTCCTCAGATGAGGTTTGAAGTGTCTGTGTTGTGCAGCTGGTCTGGTCTGTCTCTAGACAGTCCAGGCTGCACCCACCAGTAAATGGTGGAGGCTCACAAGGACATACTCAACACACAAGTTTCTGGCTTTCTGAAGTCCTCTGCACGAGGGTTTCTCCGACGAGGGCAGGGCAGTGAGGCACAGCCCCCGTCCCCGGTGACCCTGCTAGGCCCACCTTCTTAGGGAAACCCTCCGCAGAGGAGCCGAGAGAGCCAGGAACTTGTGAGTTGTGTACGTCCACTCAGGTATCATTCATACTTGCTATGTAGGCACTTCCTGTCAGAAGGAGAAGGCACAGCAGGAGCGTCGGGGGCGGAAGACGGTGCCTCAGTGCCTCGCTCCTTCTGACATTGTTTAAAAAAAAAAAGAACAACAAATTTATAATTATTTATATGTAGGTAATGTCCTCAAGTTCGTGATAACCACTTTTTCCCCTCTCTCTGTTTGTTTCTCCTCTGTTGTTGTGTGTGTTTGTGTGTATTGTTTGTCTCTTTCAGACAGCTGCCGGTCCTCACCTCTGCAGTGGTGCCGTCTCCTGTGTAACCCTGCACGGTCCTAAGCTGTTTTCTTTCTTGTTTCTGTTGTTCTTGTAGTTTTTGTCCTCAGATGAGGTTTGAAGTGTCTGTGTTGTGCAGCTGGTCTGGTCTGTCTCTAGACAGTCCAGGCTGCACCCACCAGTAAATGGTGGAGGCTCACAAGGACATACTCAACACACAAGTTTCTGGCTTTCTGAAGTCCTCTGCACGAGGGTTTCTCCGACGAGGGCAGGGCAGTGAGGCACAGCCCCCCGTCCCCCGGTGACCCTGCTAGGCCCACCTTCTTAGGGAAACCCTCCGCAGAGGAGCCGAGAGAGCCAGGAACTTGTGAGTTGTGTACGTCCACTCAGGTATCATTCATACTTGCTATGTAGGCACTTCCTGTCAGAAGGAGAAGGCACAGCAGGAGCGTCGGGGGGCGGAAGACGGTGCCTCAGTGCCTCGCTCCTTCTGACATTGTTTAAAAAAAAAAGAACAACAAATTTATAATTATTTATATGTAGGTAATGTCCTCAAGTTCGTGATAACCACTTTTTCCCCTCTCTCTGTTTGTTTCTCCTCTGTTGTTGTGTGTGTTTGTGTGTATTGTTTTGTCTCTTTCAGACAGCTGCCGGTCCTCACCTCTGCAGTGCCGTCTCCTGTGTAACCCTGCACGGTCCTAAGCTGTTTTCTTTCTTGTTTCTGTTGTTCTTGTAGTTTTTGTCCTCAGATGAGGTTTGAAGTGTCTGTGTTGTGCAGCTGGTCTGGTCTGTCTCTAGACAGTCCAGGCTGCACCCACCAGTAAATGGTGGAGGCTCACAAGGACATACTCAACACACAAGTTTCTGGCTTTCTGAAGTCCTCTGCACGAGGGTTTCTCCGACGAGGGCAGGGCAGTGAGGCACAGCCCCCGTCCCCCGGTGACCCTGCTAGGCCCACCTTCTTAGGGAAACCCTCCGCAGAGGAGCCGAGAGAGCCAGGAACTTGTGAGTTGTGTACGTCCACTCAGGTATCATTCATACTTGCTATGTAGGCACTTCCTGTCAGAAGGAGAAGGCACAGCAGGAGCGTCGGGGCGGAAGACGGTGCCTCAGTGCCTCGCTCCTTCTGACATTGTTTAAAAAAAAAGAACAACAAATTTTAATTATTTATATGTAGGTAATGTCCTCAAGTTCGTGATAACCACTTTTTCCCCTCTCTCTGTTTGTTTCTCCTCTGTTGTGTGTGTGTGTGTGTATTGTTTTGTCTCTTTCAGACAGCTGCCGGTCCTCACCTCTGCAGTGGTGCCGTCTCCTGTGTAACCCTGCACGGTCCTAAGCTGTTTTCTTTCTTGTTTCTGTTGTTCTTGTAGTTTTTGTCCTCAGATGAGGTTTGAAGTGTCTGTGTTGTGCAGCTGGTCTGGTCTGTCTCTAGACAGTCCAGGCTGCACCCACCAGTAAATGGTGGAGGCTCACAAGGACATACTCAACACACAAGTTTCTGGCTTTCTGAAGTCCTCTGCACGAGGGTTTCTCCGACGAGGGCAGGGCAGTGAGGCACAGCCCCCCGTCCCCCGGTGACCCTGCTAGGCCCACCTTCTTAGGGAAACCCTCCGCAGAGGAGCCGAGAGAGCCAGGAACTTGTGAGTTGTGTACGTCCACTCAGGTATCATTCATACTTGCTATGTAGGCACTTCCTGTCAGAAGGAGAAGGCACAGCAGGAGCGTCGGGGGGCGGAAGACGGTGCCTCAGTGCCTCGCTCCTTCTGACATTGTTTAAAAAAAAAAGAACAACAAATTTATAATTATTTATATGTAGGTAATGTCCTCAAGTTCGTGATAACCACTTTTTCCCCTCTCTCTGTTTGTTTCTCCTCTGTTGTTGTGTGTGTTTGTGTGTATTGTTTTGTCTCTTTCAGACAGCTGCCGGTCCTCACCTCTGCAGTGGTGCCGTCTCCTGTGTAACCCTGCACGGTCCTAAGCTGTTTTCTTTCTTGTTTCTGTTGTTCTTGTAGTTTTTGTCCTCAGATGAGGTTTGAAGTGTCTGTGTTGTGCAGCTGGTCTGGTCTGTCTCTAGACAGTCCAGGCTGCACCCACCAGTAAATGGTGGAGGCTCACAAGGACATACTCAACACACAAGTTTCTGGCTTTCTGAAGTCCTCTGCACGAGGGTTTCTCCGACGAGGGCAGGGCAGTGAGGCACAGCCCCCGTCCCCCGGTGACCCTGCTAGGCCCACCTTCTTAGGGAAACCCTCCGCAGAGGAGCCGAGAGAGCCAGGAACTTGTGAGTTGTGTACGTCCACTCAGGTATCATTCATACTTGCTATGTAGGCACTTCCTGTCAGAAGGAGAAGGCACAGCAGGAGCGTCGGGGGGGAAGACGGTGCCTCAGTGCCTCGCTCCTTCTGACATTGTTTAAAAAAAAAGAACAACAAATTTATAATTATTTATATGTAGGTAATGTCCTCAAGTTCGTGATAACCACTTTTTCCCCTCTCTCTGTTTGTTTTCCCTGTTGTTGTGTGTGTTTGTGTGTATTGTTTTGTCTCTTTCAGACAGCTGCCGGTCCTCACCTCTGCAGTGGTGCCGTCTCCTGTGTAACCCTGCACGGTCCTAAGCTGTTTTCTTTCTTGTTTCTGTTGTTCTTGTAGTTTTTGTCCTCAGATGAGGTTTGAAGTGTCTGTGTTGTGCAGCTGGTCTGGTCTGTCTCTAGACAGTCCAGGCTGCACCCACCAGTAAATGGTGGAGGCTCACAAGGACATACTCAACACACAAGTTTCTGGCTTTCTGAAGTCCTCTGCACGAGGGTTTCTCCGACGAGGGCAGGGCAGTGAGGCACAGCCCCCCGTCCCCGGTGACCCTGCTAGGCCCACCTCTTAGGAAACCCTCGCAGAGGACCGAGAGAGCCAGGAACTTGATTGTGTACGTCCACTCAGATCATTCATACTGCTATTAGGCACTTCCTGTCAGAAGAAAGGCACAGCAGGAGTCGGGGCGGAAACGTGCCTCAGGCCTCGCTCCTCTGACATTGTTAAAAAAAAAAAGAACAACAATTATAAATTAAGTAGTAATGTCCTCAAGTTCGTGATAACCACTTTCCCCTCTCTTTGTTTCTCCTCTGTGTTGTGTGTTTTGTGTATTTTTGTCTCTTCAGACAGCTCCGTCTCACCTCGCAGTGTGCCGTCTCCTGTGTAACCCTGCACGGTCCTAAGCTGTTTTCTTTCTTGTTTCTGTTGTTCTTGTAGTTTTTGTCCTCAGATGAGGTTTGAAGTGTCTGTGTTGTGCAGCTGGTCTGGTCTGTCTCTAGACAGTCCAGGCTGCACCCACCAGTAAATGGTGGAGGCTCACAAGGACATACTCAACACACAAGTTTCTGGCTTTCTGAAGTCCTCTGCACGAGGTTTCTCCGACGAGGGCAGGGCAGTGAGGCACAGCCCCCCGTCCCCGGTGACCCTGCTAGGCCCACCTTCTTAGGGAAACCTCCGCAGAGGAGCCGAGAGAGCCAGGAACTTGTGAGTTGTGTACGTCCACTCAGGTATCATTCATACTTGCTATGTAGGCACTTCCTGTCAGAAGGAGAAGGCACAGCAGGAGCGTCGGGGGCGGAAGACGGTGCCTCAGTGCCTCGCTCCTTCTGACATTGTTTAAAAAAAAAGAACAACAAATTTATAATTATTATATGTAGGTAATGTCCTCAAGTTCGTGATAACCACTTTTTCCCCTCTCTGTTTGTTTCTCCTCTGTTGTTGTGTGTGTTTGTGTGTATTGTTTTGTCTCTTTCAGACAGCTGCCGGTCCTCACCTCTGCAGTGGTGCCGTCTCCTGTGTAACCCTGCACGGTCCTAAGCTGTTTTCTTTCTTGTTTCTGTTGTTCTTGTAGTTTTTGTCCTCAGATGAGGTTTGAAGTGTCTGTGTTGTGCAGCTGGTCTGGTCTGTCTCTAGACAGTCCAGGCTGCACCCACCAGTAAATGGTGGAGGCTCACAAGGACATACTCAACACACAAGTTTCTGGCTTTCTGAAGTCCTCTGCACGAGGTTTCTCCGACGAGGGCAGGGCAGTGAGGCACAGCCCCCCGTCCCCGGTGACCCTGCTAGGCCCACCTTCTTAGGGAAACCCTCCGCAGAGGAGCCGAGAGAGCCAGGAACTTGTGAGTTGTGTACGTCCACTCAGGTATCATTCATACTTGCTATGTAGGCACTTCCTGTCAGAAGGAGAAGGCACAGCAGGAGCGTCGGGGGCGGAAGACGGTGCCTCAGTGCCTCGCTCCTTCTGACATTGTTTAAAAAAAAAAGAACAACAAATTTATAATTATTTATATGTAGGTAATGTCCTCAAGTTCGTGATAACCACTTTTCCCTCTCTCTGTTTGTTTCTCCTCTGTTGTTGTGTGTGTTTGTGTGTATTGTTTTGTCTCTTTCAGACAGCTGCCGGTCCTCACCTCTGCAGTGGTGCCGTCTCCTGTGTAACCCTGCACGGTCCTAAGCTGTTTTCTTTCTTGTTTCTGTTGTTCTTGTAGTTTTTGTCCTCAGATGAGGTTTGAAGTGTCTGTGTTGTGCAGCTGGTCTGGTCTGTCTCTAGACAGTCCAGGCTGCACCCACCAGTAAATGGTGGAGGCTCACAAGGACATACTCAACACACAAGTTTCTGGCTTTCTGAAGTCCTCTGCACGAGGGTTTCTCCGACGAGGGCAGGCAGTGAGGCACAGCCCCCGTCCCCGGTGACCCTGCTAGGCCCACCTTCTTAGGGAAACCCTCCGCAGAGGAGCCGAGAGAGCCAGGAACTTGTGAGTTGTGTACGTCCACTCAGGTATCATTCATACTTGCTATGTAGGCACTTCCTGTCAGAAGGAGAAGGCACAGCAGGAGCGTCGGGGGCGGAAGACGGTGCCTCAGTGCCTCGCTCCTTCTGACATTGTTTAAAAAAAAAAAGAACAACAAATTTATAATTATTTATATGTAGGTAATGTCCTCAAGTTCGTGATAACCACTTTTTCCCCTCTCTCTGTTTCTCCTGTTGTTGTGTGTTTGTGTGTATTGTTTTGTCTCTTTCAGACAGCTGCCGGTCCTCACCTCTGCAGTGGTGCCGTCTCCTGTGTAACCCTGCACGGTCCTAAGCTGTTTTCTTTCTTGTTTCTGTTGTTCTTGTAGTTTTTGTCCTCAGATGAGGTTTGAAGTGTCTGTGTTGTGCAGCTGGTCTGGTCTGTCTCTAGACAGTCCAGGCTGCACCCACCAGTAAATGGTGGAGGCTCACAAGGACATACTCAACACACAAGTTTCTGGCTTTCTGAAGTCCTCTGCACGAGGGTTTCTCCGACGAGGGCAGGGCAGTGAGGCACAGCCCCCGTCCCCGGTGACCCTGCTAGGCCCACCTTCTTAGGGAAACCCTCGCAGAGGAGCCGAGAGAGCCAGGAACTTGTGAGTTGTGTACGTCCACTCAGGTATCATTCATACTTGCTATGTAGGCACTTCCTGTCAGAAGGAGAAGGCACAGCAGGAGCGTCGGGGGCGGAAGACGGTGCCTCAGTGCCTCGCTCCTTCTGACATTGTTTAAAAAAAAAAAAACAATTTATAATTATTTATATGTAGGTAATGTCCTCAAGTTCGTGATAACCACTTTTTCCCCTCTCTCTGTTTGTTTCTCCTCTGTTGTTGTGTGTGTTTGTGTGTATTGTTTTGTCTCTTTCAGACAGCTGCCGGTCCTCACCTCTGCAGTGGTGCCGTCTCCTGTGTAACCCTGCACGGTCCTAAGCTGTTTTCTTTCTTGTTTCTGTTGTTCTTGTAGTTTTTGTCCTCAGATGAGGTTTGAAGTGTCTGTGTTGTGCAGCTGGTCTGGTCTGTCTCTAGACAGTCCAGGCTGCACCCACCAGTAAATGGTGGAGGCTCACAAGGACATACTCAACACACAAGTTTCTGGCTTTCTGAAGTCCTCTGCACGAGGGTTTCTCCGACGAGGGCAGGGCAGTGAGGCACAGCCCCCCGTCCCCGGTGACCCTGCTAGGCCCACCTTCTTAGGGAAACCCTCCGCAGAGGAGCCGAGAGAGCCAGGAACTTGTGAGTTGTGTACGTCCACTCAGGTATCATTCATACTTGCTATGTAGGCACTTCTGTCAGAAGGAGAAGGCACAGCAGGAGCGTCGGGGGCGGAAGACGGTGCCTCAGTGCCTCGCTCCTTCTGACATTGTTTAAAAAAAAAAGAACAACAAATTTATAATTATTTATATGTAGGTAATGTCCTCAAGTTCGTGATAACCACTTTTTCCCTCTCTCTGTTTGTTTCTCCTCTGTTGTTGTGTGTTTGTGTGTATTGTTTTGTCTCTTTCAGACAGCTGCCGGTCCTCACCTCTGCAGTGGTGCCGTCTCCTGTGTAACCCTGCACGGTCCTAAGCTGTTTTTTCTTGTTTCTGTTGTTCTTGTAGTTTTTGTCCTCAGATGAGGTTTGAAGTGTCTGTGTTGTGCAGCTGGTCTGGTCTGTCTCTAGACAGTCCAGGCTGCACCCACCAGTAAATGGTGAGGCTCACAAGGACATACTCAACACACAAGTTTCTGGCTTTCTGAAGTCCTCTGCACGAGGGTTTCTCCGACGAGGGCAGGGCAGTGAGGCACAGCCCCCCGTCCCCCGGTGACCCTGCTAGGCCCACCTTCTTAGGGAAACCCTCCGCAGAGGAGCCGAGAGAGCCAGGAACTTGTGAGTTGTGTACGTCCACTCAGGTATCATTCATACTTGCTATGTAGGCACTTCCTGTCAGAAGGAGAAGGCACAGCAGGAGCGTCGGGGGAAGACGGTGCCTCAGTGCCTCGCTCCTTCTGACATTGTTTAAAAAAAAAAGAACAACAAATTTATAATTATTTATATGTAGGTAATGTCCTCAAGTTCGTGATAACCACTTTTTCCCTCTCTCTTTGTTTCTCCTCTGTTGTGTGTGTTTGTGTGTATTGTTTTGTCTCTTTCAGACAGCTGCCGGTCCTCACCTCTGCAGTGGTGCCGTCTCCTGTGTAACCCTGCACGGTCCTAAGCTGTTTCTTTCTTGTTCTGTTGTTCTTGTAGTTTTGTCCTCAGATGAGGTTTGAAGTGTCTGTGTTGTGCAGCTGGTCTGGTCTGTCTCTAGACAGTCCAGGCTGCACCCACCAGTAAATGGTGGAGGCTCACAAGGACATACTCACACACAAGTTTCTGGCTTTCTGAAGTCCTCTGCACGAGGGTTTCTCCGACAGGGCAGGGCAGTGAGGCACAGCCCCCGTCCCCCGGTGACCTGCTAGGCCCACCTTCTTAGGGAGACCTTCTGCAGAGGAGCCGAGAGAGCCAGGAACTTGTGAGTTGTGTACGTCCACTCAGGTATCATTCATACTGCTAGTAGGCACTTCCGTCAGAAGGAGAAGGCACAGCAGGAGCGTCGGGGGGCGGAAGACGGTGCCTCAGTGCCTCGCTCCTTCTGACATTGTTTAAAAAAAAAAAGAACAACAAATTTATAATTATTTATATGTAGGTAATGTCCTCAAGTTCTTGATAACCACTCTTCTCTCTTCTTAGAGAAACCCTTTGCAGAGGAGCTGTGACAGCTAGGAACTTTTTAGTTTTTGGCCTCAACATCATATTTATATAAACTAATTTTCAGTGAACATTTGAACCCCCCCGGTCGCGACAGATGGCCACCCCTTTTTGAGCCTGGTTCTGTCGGAGGTTTCTTCTGTTAAAAGGGAGTTTTCCTCCCCACTGTCGCCAAGTGCTTGCTCATAGGGGATTTGGGCTTTGTTAAAACAACCACTGATTGGTTCACTGGCATCTAATTTAGGACTCAGCGCAAATATGTAAATAGATCATTTGTCATCAAGTTAGGAAATTCATTTAAAACATATTTGCGAGTCATATTTAGTTGTATAATATGATTCTGGGACACTAAGGCCAAACACAGACTAATTTGTACAATTGGTGAAAAATCTAATAAAAAAATTGGACGAAATAGATGTGTCATTGTTTCATGTAGATTTCAAATTGCACACCATTTGATGTCAACATATTTTTGTTGCATTGCAGTGCTGGTGTCATATTCTTATGATTTTGTTCATTTGATGAGTATATCTTTCTGCCTTGCTTCATATATTTACTGCTTCTTGCTAGATCATGCTAGCATCAACACAGGTAGAAACAGATACACATCAGAGAATCAAATGAAAACAACAAAAATCAAAATATAAATAAGTTTCAGATTACTAAAGCTATCAATGGATCCACAGTCCCATAGTGAAAACACATTTATTATGTTCAAGTCAGTTGTTATCCAATTTTAAAACTATAAAATACAGTAATGTCTATTTTTAGTTATTTTTCAATAAAGAATTTTTTTAGATTTCAGAAAACTAACGTATACATAGTAAAATAAGTAAGTACAAACTAAGTAACATTTTATTTGTATAACACTTTTCAAGACAAAAATCACAAAGTGCTTCACAGAGAAACTAAAACATAAAAAAATTAACCACAAGCAAGTTTAAAGATGAGTTTTTAGCTTTTTTTTTTTTTTTAAAAGAGATCACTGAGTCCCTAGATCCCATAAGAACCGTCCATTTACCACAGGTAAGAGAAGCAGAAAAGAACTATATTTAGAGATGTGAACTAATCACAAAGCAGACCCAGATACACCCACCCAGTGTCTCAGCCTATCTAGCAAATGTGATTAGCTACAGTATCAAAGGCAGAGGTCAGGTCCAACATCAGCAAAACAGAGCATTCGCCTGCATCATATCTCATCAAATGTCACTGGAGACTCTGAGAAGTGCAGTTTCAGTAGAGTGAGCTCTATGGAAGCCAGATGGGAATTTATCCAGAATGTGTATGTCCAGAACAGCTATCAGCTGCCTTAGCCACAACCATTCTAAAGTCTTAGTGATGATGGTAGTTTTGAAATTGGTCTATAACTGCTAAGCAGAGAAGCATCAAGCTTGGGGTTTTTTTTAGCAGTGGGTGAATGACAGCATTCTTACAATGAACAGGGACCTGACCAGAAACCAGTGAGGTTTGATAATTGTAAGCACACAGGGACAGATAGACTGAAAGAATTTTTAAACAAAGATCCAGGTAAAATCAGAGAGCAGGAGGATGCTTTCATCGAACTAACTAATTGACCAGCTCAGATAAGGACACAGGTAAAAATCTTTCTAAAATCACCGGCCTAGCTTGAGGTGGAGAAGACAACAGAGACACAGAAGGAGAGATGTTGTTCCTCACATTACTAACTTTTCAAT
>NW_020327290.1:0-21737 GCF_001858045.2 Oreochromis niloticus | reverse complement strand
TTGAAGTGTCTGTGTTGTGCAGCTGGTCTGGTCTGTCTCTAGACAGTCCAGGCTGCACCCACCAGTAAATGGTGGAGGCTCACAAGGACATACTCAACACACAAGTTTCTGGCTTTCTGAAGTCCTCTGCACGAGGGTTTCTCCGACGAGGGCAGGGCAGTGAGGCACAGCCCCCCGTCCCCGGTGACCCTGCTAGGCCCACCTTCTTAGGGAAACCCTCCGCAGAGGAGCCGAGAGAGCCAGGAACTTGTGAGTTGTGTACGTCCACTCAGGTATCATTCATACTTGCTATGTAGGCACTTCCTGTCAGAAGGAGAAGGCACAGCAGGAGCGTCGGGGGCGGAAGACGGTGCCTCAGTGCCTCGCTCCTTCTGACATTGTTTAAAAAAAAAAGAACAACAAATTTATAATTATTTATATGTAGGTAATGTCCTCAAGTTCGTGATAACCACTTTTTCCCCTCTCTCTGTTTGTTTCTCCTCTGTTGTTGTGTGTTTGTGTGTATTGTTTTGTCTCTTTCAGACAGCTGCCGGTCCTCACCTCTGCAGTGGTGCCGTCTCCTGTGTAACCCTGCACGGTCCTAAGCTGTTTTCTTTCTTGTTTCTGTTGTTCTTGTAGTTTTTGTCCTCAGATGAGGTTTGAAGTGTCTGTGTTGTGCAGCTGGTCTGGTCTGTCTCTAGACAGTCCAGGCTGCACCCACCAGTAAATGGTGGAGGCTCACAAGGACATACTCAACACACAAGTTTCTGGCTTTCTGAAGTCCTCTGCACGAGGGTTTCTCCGACGAGGGCAGGGCAGTGAGGCACAGCCCCCCGTCCCCCGGTGACCCTGCTAGGCCCACCTTCTTAGGGAAACCCTCCGCAGAGGAGCCGAGAGAGCCAGGAACTTGTGAGTTGTGTACGTCCACTCAGGTATCATTCATACTTGCTATGTAGGCACTTCCTGTCAGAAGGAGAAGGCACAGCAGGAGCGTCGGGGGGCGGAAGACGGTGCCTCAGTGCCTCGCTCCTTCTGACATTGTTTAAAAAAAAAAAGAACAACAAATTTATAATTATTTATATGTAGGTAATGTCCTCAAGTTCGTGATAACCACTTTTTCCCCTCTCTCTGTTTGTTTCTCCTCTGTTGTTGTGTGTGTTTGTGTGTATTGTTTTGTCTCTTTCAGACAGCTGCCGGTCCTCACCTCTGCAGTGGTGCCGTCTCCTGTGTAACCCTGCACGGTCCTAAGCTGTTTTCTTTCTTGTTTCTGTTGTTCTTGTAGTTTTTGTCCTCAGATGAGGTTTGAAGTGTCTGTGTTGTGCAGCTGGTCTGGTCTGTCTCTAGACAGTCCAGGCTGCACCCACCAGTAAATGGTGGAGGCTCACAAGGACATACTCAACACACAAGTTTCTGGCTTTCTGAAGTCCTCTGCACGAGGGTTTCTCCGACGAGGGCAGGGCAGTGAGGCACAGCCCCCGTCCCCGGTGACCCTGCTAGGCCCACCTTCTTAGGGAAACCCTCCGCAGAGGAGCCGAGAGAGCCAGGAACTTGTGAGTTGTGTACGTCCACTCAGGTATCATTCATACTTGCTATGTAGGCACTTCCTGTCAGAAGGAGAAGGCACAGCAGGAGCGTCGGGGGCGGAAGACGGTGCCTCAGTGCCTCGCTCCTTCTGACATTGTTTAAAAAAAAAAGAACAACAAATTTATAATTATTTATATGTAGGTAATGTCCTCAAGTTCGTGATAACCACTTTTTCCCCTCTCTCTGTTTGTTTCTCCTCTGTTGTTGTGTGTGTTTGTGTGTATTGTTTTGTCTCTTTCAGACAGCTGCCGGTCCTCACCTCTGCAGTGGTGCCGTCTCCTGTGTAACCCTGCACGGTCCTAAGCTGTTTCTTTCTTGTTTCTGTTGTTCTTGTAGTTTTTGTCCTCAGATGAGGTTTGAAGTGTCTGTGTTGTGCAGCTGGTCTGGTCTGTCTCTAGACAGTCCAGGCTGCACCCACCAGTAAATGGTGGAGGCTCACAAGGACATACTCAACACACAAGTTTCTGGCTTTCTGAAGTCCTCTGCACGAGGGTTTCTCCGACGAGGGCAGGGCAGTGAGGCACAGCCCCCCGTCCCCGGTGACCCTGCTAGGCCCACCTTCTTAGGGAAACCCTCCGCAGAGGAGCCGAGAGAGCCAGGAACTTGTGAGTTGTGTACGTCCACTCAGGTATCATTCATACTTGCTATGTAGGCACTTCCTGTCAGAAGGAGAAGGCACAGCAGGAGCGTCGGGGGCGGAAGACGGTGCCTCAGTGCCTCGCTCCTTCTGACATTGTTTAAAAAAAAGAACAACAAATTTATAATTATTTATATGTAGGTAATGTCCTCAAGTTCGTGATAACCACTTTTTCCCCTCTCTCTGTTTGTTTCTCCTCTGTTGTTGTGTGTGTTTGTGTGTATTGTTTTGTCTCTTTCAGACAGCTGCCGGTCCTCACCTCTGCAGTGGTGCCGTCTCCTGTGTAACCCTGCACGGTCCTAAGCTGTTTTCTTTCTTGTTTCTGTTGTTCTTGTAGTTTTTGTCCTCAGATGAGGTTTGAAGTGTCTGTGTTGTGCAGCTGGTCTGGTCTGTCTCTAGACAGTCCAGGCTGCACCCACCAGTAAATGGTGGAGGCTCACAAGGACATACTCAACACACAAGTTTCTGGCTTTCTGAAGTCCTCTGCACGAGGGTTTCTCCGACGAGGGCAGGGCAGTGAGGCACAGCCCCCGTCCCCCGGTGACCCTGCTAGGCCCACCTTCTTAGGGAAACCCTCCGCAGAGGAGCCGAGAGAGCCAGGAACTTGTGAGTTGTGTACGTCCACTCAGGTATCATTCATACTTGCTATGTAGGCACTTCCTGTCAGAAGGAGAAGGCACAGCAGGAGCGTCGGGGGCGGAAGACGGTGCCTCAGTGCCTCGCTCCTTCTGACATTGTTTAAAAAAAAAAGAACAACAAATTTATAATTATTTATATGTAGGTAATGTCCTCAAGTTCGTGATAACCACTTTTTCCCCTCTCTCTGTTTGTTTCTCCTCTGTTGTTGTGTGTGTTTGTGTGTATTGTTTTGTCTCTTTCAGACAGCTGCCGGTCCTCACCTCTGCAGTGGTGCCGTCTCCTGTGTAACCCTGCACGGTCCTAAGCTGTTTTCTTCTTGTTTCTGTTGTTCTTGTAGTTTTTGTCCTCAGATGAGGTTTGAAGTGTCTGTGTTGTGCAGCTGGTCTGGTCTGTCTCTAGACAGTCCAGGCTGCACCCACCAGTAAATGGTGGAGGCTCACAAGGACATACTCAACACACAAGTTTCTGGCTTTCTGAAGTCCTCTGCACGAGGGTTTCTCCGACGAGGGCAGGGCAGTGAGGCACAGCCCCCGTCCCCGGTGACCCTGCTAGGCCCACCTTCTTAGGGAAACCCTCCGCAGAGGAGCCGAGAGAGCCAGGAACTTGTGAGTTGTGTACGTCCACTCAGGTATCATTCATACTTGCTATGTAGGCACTTCCTGTCAGAAGGAGAAGGCACAGCAGGAGCGTCGGGGGGCGGAAGACGGTGCCTCAGTGCCTCGCTCCTTCTGACATTGTTTAAAAAAAAAAGAACAACAAATTTATAATTATTTATATGTAGGTAATGTCCTCAAGTTCGTGATAACCACTTTTTCCCCTCTCTCTGTTTGTTTCTCCTCTGTTGTTGTGTGTGTTTGTGTGTATTGTTTTGTCTCTTTCAGACAGCTGCCGGTCCTCACCTCTGCAGTGGTGCCGTCTCCTGTGTAACCCTGCACGGTCCTAAGCTGTTTTCTTTCTTGTTTCTGTTGTTCTTGTAGTTTTTGTCCTCAGATGAGGTTTGAAGTGTCTGTGTTGTGCAGCTGGTCTGGTCTGTCTCTAGACAGTCCAGGCTGCACCCACCAGTAAATGGTGGAGGCTCACAAGGACATACTCAACACACAAGTTTCTGGCTTTCTGAAGTCCTCTGCACGAGGGTTTCTCCGACGAGGGCAGGGCAGTGAGGCACAGCCCCCCGTCCCCCGGTGACCTGCTAGGCCCACCTTCTAGGGAAACCCTCCGCAGAGGAGCCGAGAGAGCCAGGAACTTGTGAGTTGTGTACGTCCACTCAGGTATCATTCATACTTGCTATGTAGGCACTTCCTGTCAGAAGGAGAAGGCACAGCAGGAGCGTCGGGGGGCGGAAGACGGTGCCTCAGTGCCTCGCTCCTTCTGACATTGTTTAAAAAAAAAAGAACAACAAAATTTATAATTATTTATATGTAGGTAATGTCCTCAAGTTCGTGATAACCACTTTTTCCCCTCTCTCTGTTTGTTTCTCCTCTGTTGTTGTGTGTGTTTGTGTGTATTGTTTTGTCTCTTTCAGACAGCTGCTGGTCCTCACCTCTGCAGTGGTGCCGTCTCCTGTGTAACCCTGCACGGTCCTAAGCTGTTTTCTTTCTTGTTTCTGTTGTTCTTGTAGTTTTGTCCTCAGATGAGTTTGAAGTGTCTGTGTTGTGCAGCTGGTCTGGTCTGTCTCTAGACAGTCCAGGCTGCACCCACCAGTAAATGGTGGAGGCTCACAAGGACATACTCAACACACAAGTTTCTGGCTTTCTGAAGTCCTCTGCACGAGGGTTTCTCCGACGAGGGCAGGGCAGTGAGGCACAGCCCCCCGTCCCCCGGTGACCCTGCTAGGCCACCTTCTTAGGGAAACCGCAGAGGAGCCGAGAGAGCCAGGAACTTGTGAGTTGTGTACGTCCACTCAGGTATCATTCATACTTGCTATGTAGGCACTTCCTCTGTCAGAAGGAGAAGGCACAGCAGGAGCGTCGGGGGGCGGAAGACGGTGCCTCAGTGCCTCGCTCCTTCTGACATTGTTAAAAAAAAAAGAACAACAAATTTATAATTATTTATATGTAGGTAATGTCCTCTCAAGTTCGTGATAACCACTTTTTCCCCTCTCTCTGTTGTTTCTCCTCTGTTGTTGTGTGTGTTTGTGTGTATTGTTTTGTCTCTTTCAGACAGCTGCCGGTCCTCACCTCTGCAGTGGTGCCGTCTCCTGTGTAACCCTGCACGGTCCTAAGCTGTTTTCTTTCTTTTTCTGTTGTTCTTGTAGTTTTTGTCCTCAGATGAGGTTTGAAGTGTCTGTGTTGTGCAGCTGGTCTGGTCTGTCTCTAGACAGTCCAGGCTGCACCCACCAGTAAATGGTGGAGGCTCACAAGGACATACTCAACACACAAGTTTCTGGCTTTCTGAAGTCCTCTGCACGAGGGTTTCTCCGACGAGGGCAGGGCAGTGAGGCACAGCCCCCGTCCCCCGGTGACCCTGCTAGGCCCACCTTCTTAGGGAAACCCTCCGCAGAGGAGCCGAGAGAGCCAGGAACTTGTGAGTTGTGTACGTCCACTCAGGTATCATTCATACTTGCTATGTAGGCACTTCCTGTCAGAAGGAGAAGGCACAGCAGGAGCGTCGGGGGGCGGAAGACGGTGCCTCAGTGCCTCGCTCCTTCTGACATTGTTTAAAAAAAAAGAACAACAAATTTATAATTATTTATATGTAGGTAATGTCCTCAAGTTCGTGATAACCACTTTTTCCCCTCTCTCTGTTTGTTTCTCCTCTGTTGTTGTGTGTGTTTGTGTGTATTGTTTTGTCTCTTTCAGACAGCTGCCGGTCCTCACCTCTGCAGTGGTGCCGTCTCCTGTGTAACCCTGCACGGTCCTAAGCTGTTTTCTTTCTTGTTTCTGTTGTTCTTGTAGTTTTTGTCCTCAGATGAGGTTTGAAGTGTCTGTGTTGTGCAGCTGGTCTGGTCTGTCTCTAGACAGTCCAGGCTGCACCCACCAGTAAATGGTGGAGGCTCACAAGGACATACTCAACACACAAGTTTCTGGCTTTCTGAAGTCCTCTGCACGAGGGTTTCTCCGACGAGGGCAGGGCAGTGAGGCACAGCCCCCCGTCCCCCGGTGACCCTGCTAGGCCCACCTTCTTAGGGAAACCCTCCGCAGAGGAGCCGAGAGAGCCAGGAACTTGTGAGTTGTGTACGTCCACTCAGGTATCATTCATACTTGCTATGTAGGCACTTCCTGTCAGAAGGAGAAGGCACAGCAGGAGCGTCGGGGGGCGGAAGACGGTGCCTCAGTGCCTCGCTCCTTCTGACATTGTTTAAAAAAAAAAGAACAACAAATTTATAATTATTTATATGTAGGTAATGTCCTCAAGTTCGTGATAACCACTTTTTCCCCTCTCTCTGTTTGTTTCTCCTCTGTTGTTGTGTGTGTTTGTGTGTATTGTTTTGTCTCTTTCAGACAGCTGCCGGTCCTCACCTCTGCAGTGGTGCCGTCTCCTGTGTAACCCTGCACGGTCCTAAGCTGTTTTCTTTCTTGTTTCTGTTGTTCTTGTAGTTTTTGTCCTCAGATGAGGTTTGAAGTGTCTGTGTTGTGCAGCTGGTCTGGTCTGTCTCTAGACAGTCCAGGCTGCACCCACCAGTAAATGGTGGAGGCTCACAAGGACATACTCAACACACAAGTTTCTGGCTTTCTGAAGTCCTCTGCACGAGGGTTTCTCCGACGAGGGCAGGGCAGTGAGGCACAGCCCCCGTCCCCCGGTGACCCTGCTAGGCCCACCTTCTTAGGGAAACCCTCCGCAGAGGAGCCGAGAGAGCCAGGAACTTGTGAGTTGTGTACGTCCACTCAGGTATCATTCATACTTGCTATGTAGGCACTTCCTGTCAGAAGGAGAAGGCACAGCAGGAGCGTCGGGGGGCGGAAGACGGTGCCTCAGTGCCTCGCTCCTTCTGACATTGTTTAAAAAAAAAAGAACAACAAATTTATAATTATTTATATGTAGGTAATGTCCTCAAGTTCGTGATAACCACTTTTTCCCCTCTCTCTGTTTGTTTCTCCTCTGTTGTTGTGTGTGTTTGTGTGTATTGTTTTGTCTCTTTCAGACAGCTGCCGGTCCTCACCTCTGCAGTGGTGCCGTCTCCTGTGTAACCCTGCACGGTCCTAAGCTGTTTTCTTTCTTGTTTCTGTTGTTCTTGTAGTTTTTGTCCTCAGATGAGGTTTGAAGTGTCTGTGTTGTGCAGCTGGTCTGGTCTGTCTCTAGACAGTCCAGGCTGCACCCACCAGTAAATGGTGGAGGCTCACAAGGACATACTCAACACACAAGTTTCTGGCTTTCTGAAGTCCTCTGCACGAGGGTTTCTCCGACGAGGGCAGGGCAGTGAGGCACAGCCCCCGTCCCCGGTGACCCTGCTAGGCCCACCTTCTTAGGGAAACCCTCCGCAGAGGAGCCGAGAGAGCCAGGAACTTGTGAGTTGTGTACGTCCACTCAGGTATCATTCATACTTGCTATGTAGGCACTTCCTGTCAGAAGGAGAAGGCACAGCAGGAGCGTCGGGGGCGGAAGACGGTGCCTCAGTGCCTCGCTCCTTCTGACATTGTTTAAAAAAAAAAGAACAACAAATTTATAATTATTTATATGTAGGTAATGTCCTCAAGTTCGTGATAACCACTTTTTCCCCTCTCTCTGTTTGTTTCTCCTCTGTTGTTGTGTGTGTTTGTGTGTATTGTTTTGTCTCTTTCAGACAGCTGCCGGTCCTCACCTCTGCAGTGGTGCCGTCTCCTGTGTAACCCTGCACGGTCCTAAGCTGTTTTCTTTCTTGTTTCTGTTGTTCTTGTAGTTTTTGTCCTCAGATGAGGTTTGAAGTGTCTGTGTTGTGCAGCTGGTCTGGTCTGTCTCTAGACAGTCCAGGCTGCACCCACCAGTAAATGGTGGAGGCTCACAAGGACATACTCAACACACAAGTTTCTGGCTTTCTGAAGTCCTCTGCACGAGGGTTTCTCCGACGAGGGCAGGGCAGTGAGGCACAGCCCCCCGTCCCCCGGTGACCCTGCTAGGCCCACCTTCTTAGGGAAACCCTCCGCAGAGGAGCCGAGAGAGCCAGGAACTTGTGAGTTGTGTACGTCCACTCAGGTATCATTCATACTTGCTATGTAGGCACTTCCTGTCAGAAGGAGAAGGCACAGCAGGAGCGTCGGGGGGCGGAAGACGGTGCCTCAGTGCCTCGCTCCTTCTGACATTGTTTAAAAAAAAAAGAACAACAAATTTATAATTATTTATATGTAGGTAATGTCCTCAAGTTCGTGATAACCACTTTTTCCCCTCTCTCTGTTTGTTTCTCCTCTGTTGTTGTGTGTGTTTGTGTGTATTGTTTTGTCTCTTTCAGACAGCTGCCGGTCCTCACCTCTGCAGTGGTGCCGTCTCCTGTGTAACCCTGCACGGTCCTAAGCTGTTTTCTTTCTTGTTTCTGTTGTTCTTGTAGTTTTTGTCCTCAGATGAGGTTTGAAGTGTCTGTGTTGTGCAGCTGGTCTGGTCTGTCTCTAGACAGTCCAGGCTGCACCCACCAGTAAATGGTGGAGGCTCACAAGGACATACTCAACACACAAGTTTCTGGCTTTCTGAAGTCCTCTGCACGAGGGTTTCTCCGACGAGGGCAGGGCAGTGAGGCACAGCCCCCGTCCCCCGGTGACCCTGCTAGGCCCACCTTCTTAGGGAAACCCTCCGCAGAGGAGCCGAGAGAGCCAGGAACTTGTGAGTTGTGTACGTCCACTCAGGTATCATTCATACTTGCTATGTAGGCACTTCCTGTCAGAAGGAGAAGGCACAGCAGGAGCGTCGGGGGCGGAAGACGGTGCCTCAGTGCCTCGCTCCTTCTGACATTGTTTAAAAAAAAAAGAACAACAAATTTATAATTATTTATATGTAGGTAATGTCCTCAAGTTCGTGATAACCACTTTTTCCCCTCTCTCTGTTTGTTTCTCCTCTGTTGTTGTGTGTGTTTGTGTGTATTGTTTTGTCTCTTTCAGACAGCTGCCGGTCCTCACCTCTGCAGTGGTGCCGTCTCCTGTGTAACCCTGCACGGTCCTAAGCTGTTTTCTTTCTTGTTTCTGTTGTTCTTGTAGTTTTTGTCCTCAGATGAGGTTTGAAGTGTCTGTGTTGTGCAGCTGGTCTGGTCTGTCTCTAGACAGTCCAGGCTGCACCCACCAGTAAATGGTGGAGGCTCACAAGGACATACTCAACACACAAGTTTCTGGCTTTCTGAAGTCCTCTGCACGAGGGTTTCTCCGACGAGGGCAGGGCAGTGAGGCACAGCCCCCCGTCCCCCGGTGACCCTGCTAGGCCCACCTTCTTAGGGAAACCCTCCGCAGAGGAGCCGAGAGAGCCAGGAACTTGTGAGTTGTGTACGTCCACTCAGGTATCATTCATACTTGCTATGTAGGCACTTCCTGTCAGAAGGAGAAGGCACAGCAGGAGCGTCGGGGGGCGGAAGACGGTGCCTCAGTGCCTCGCTCCTTCTGACATTGTTTAAAAAAAAAAGAACAACAAATTTATAATTATTTATATGTAGGTAATGTCCTCAAGTTCGTGATAACCACTTTTTCCCCTCTCTCTGTTTGTTTCTCCTCTGTTGTTGTGTGTGTTTGTGTGTATTGTTTTGTCTCTTTCAGACAGCTGCCGGTCCTCACCTCTGCAGTGGTGCCGTCTCCTGTGTAACCCTGCACGGTCCTAAGCTGTTTTCTTTCTTGTTTCTGTTGTTCTTGTAGTTTTTGTCCTCAGATGAGGTTTGAAGTGTCTGTGTTGTGCAGCTGGTCTGGTCTGTCTCTAGACAGTCCAGGCTGCACCCACCAGTAAATGGTGGAGGCTCACAAGGACATACTCAACACACAAGTTTCTGGCTTTCTGAAGTCCTCTGCACGAGGGTTTCTCCGACGAGGGCAGGGCAGTGAGGCACAGCCCCCCGTCCCCGGTGACCCTGCTAGGCCCACCTTCTTAGGGAAACCCTCCGCAGAGGAGCCGAGAGAGCCAGGAACTTGTGAGTTGTGTACGTCCACTCAGGTATCATTCATACTTGCTATGTAGGCACTTCCTGTCAGAAGGAGAAGGCACAGCAGGAGCGTCGGGGGCGGAAGACGGTGCCTCAGTGCCTCGCTCCTTCTGACATTGTTTAAAAAAAAAAGAACAACAAATTTATAATTATTTATATGTAGGTAATGTCCTCAAGTTCGTGATAACCACTTTTTCCCCTCTCTCTGTTTGTTTCTCCTCTGTTGTTGTGTGTGTTTGTGTGTATTGTTTTGTCTCTTTCAGACAGCTGCCGGTCCTCACCTCTGCAGTGGTGCCGTCTCCTGTGTAACCCTGCACGGTCCTAAGCTGTTTTCTTTCTTGTTTCTGTTGTTCTTGTAGTTTTTGTCCTCAGATGAGGTTTGAAGTGTCTGTGTTGTGCAGCTGGTCTGGTCTGTCTCTAGACAGTCCAGGCTGCACCCACCAGTAAATGGTGGAGGCTCACAAGGACATACTCAACACACAAGTTTCTGGCTTTCTGAAGTCCTCTGCACGAGGGTTTCTCCGACGAGGGCAGGGCAGTGAGGCACAGCCCCCCGTCCCCGGTGACCCTGCTAGGCCCACCTTCTTAGGGAAACCCTCCGCAGAGGAGCCGAGAGAGCCAGGAACTTGTGAGTTGTGTACGTCCACTCAGGTATCATTCATACTTGCTATGTAGGCACTTCCTGTCAGAAGGAGAAGGCACAGCAGGAGCGTCGGGGGGCGGAAGACGGTGCCTCAGTGCCTCGCTCCTTCTGACATTGTTTAAAAAAAAAAAGAACAACAAATTTATAATTATTTATATGTAGGTAATGTCCTCAAGTTCGTGATAACCACTTTTTCCCCTCTCTCTGTTTGTTTCTCCTCTGTTGTTGTGTGTGTTTGTGTGTATTGTTTTGTCTCTTTCAGACAGCTGCCGGTCCTCACCTCTGCAGTGGTGCCGTCTCCTGTGTAACCCTGCACGGTCCTAAGCTGTTTTCTTTCTTGTTTCTGTTGTTCTTGTAGTTTTTGTCCTCAGATGAGGTTTGAAGTGTCTGTGTTGTGCAGCTGGTCTGGTCTGTCTCTAGACAGTCCAGGCTGCACCCACCAGTAAATGGTGGAGGCTCACAAGGACATACTCAACACACAAGTTTCTGGCTTTCTGAAGTCCTCTGCACGAGGGTTTCTCCGACGAGGGCAGGGCAGTGAGGCACAGCCCCCCGTCCCCCGGTGACCCTGCTAGGCCCACCTTCTTAGGGAAACCCTCCGCAGAGGAGCCGAGAGAGCCAGGAACTTGTGAGTTGTGTACGTCCACTCAGGTATCATTCATACTTGCTATGTAGGCACTTCCTGTCAGAAGGAGAAGGCACAGCAGGAGCGTCGGGGGCGGAAGACGGTGCCTCAGTGCCTCGCTCCTTCTGACATTGTTTAAAAAAAAAAGAACAACAAATTTATAATTATTTATATGTAGGTAATGTCCTCAAGTTCGTGATAACCACTTTTTCCCCTCTCTCTGTTTGTTTCTCCTCTGTTGTTGTGTGTGTTTGTGTGTATTGTTTTGTCTCTTTCAGACAGCTGCCGGTCCTCACCTCTGCAGTGGTGCCGTCTCCTGTGTAACCCTGCACGGTCCTAAGCTGTTTTCTTTCTTGTTTCTGTTGTTCTTGTAGTTTTTGTCCTCAGATGAGGTTTGAAGTGTCTGTGTTGTGCAGCTGGTCTGGTCTGTCTCTAGACAGTCCAGGCTGCACCCACCAGTAAATGGTGGAGGCTCACAAGGACATACTCAACACACAAGTTTCTGGCTTTCTGAAGTCCTCTGCACGAGGGTTTCTCCGACGAGGGCAGGGCAGTGAGGCACAGCCCCCCGTCCCCCGGTGACCCTGCTAGGCCCACCTTCTTAGGGAAACCCTCCGCAGAGGAGCCGAGAGAGCCAGGAACTTGTGAGTTGTGTACGTCCACTCAGGTATCATTCATACTTGCTATGTAGGCACTTCCTGTCAGAAGGAGAAGGCACAGCAGGAGCGTCGGGGGGCGGAAGACGGTGCCTCAGTGCCTCGCTCCTTCTGACATTGTTTAAAAAAAAAAGAACAACAAATTTATAATTATTTATATGTAGGTAATGTCCTCAAGTTCGTGATAACCACTTTTTCCCCTCTCTCTGTTTGTTTCTCCTCTGTTGTTGTGTGTGTTTGTGTGTATTGTTTTGTCTCTTTCAGACAGCTGCCGGTCCTCACCTCTGCAGTGGTGCCGTCTCCTGTGTAACCCTGCACGGTCCTAAGCTGTTTTCTTTCTTGTTTCTGTTGTTCTTGTAGTTTTTGTCCTCAGATGAGGTTTGAAGTGTCTGTGTTGTGCAGCTGGTCTGGTCTGTCTCTAGACAGTCCAGGCTGCACCCACCAGTAAATGGTGGAGGCTCACAAGGACATACTCAACACACAAGTTTCTGGCTTTCTGAAGTCCTCTGCACGAGGGTTTCTCCGACGAGGGCAGGGCAGTGAGGCACAGCCCCCCGTCCCCCGGTGACCCTGCTAGGCCCACCTTCTTAGGGAAACCCTCCGCAGAGGAGCCGAGAGAGCCAGGAACTTGTGAGTTGTGTACGTCCACTCAGGTATCATTCATACTTGCTATGTAGGCACTTCCTGTCAGAAGGAGAAGGCACAGCAGGAGCGTCGGGGGCGGAAGACGGTGCCTCAGTGCCTCGCTCCTTCTGACATTGTTTAAAAAAAAAAGAACAACAAATTTATAATTATTTATATGTAGGTAATGTCCTCAAGTTCGTGATAACCACTTTTTCCCCTCTCTCTGTTTGTTTCTCCTCTGTTGTTGTGTGTGTTTGTGTGTATTGTTTTGTCTCTTTCAGACAGCTGCCGGTCCTCACCTCTGCAGTGGTGCCGTCTCCTGTGTAACCCTGCACGGTCCTAAGCTGTTTTCTTTCTTGTTTCTGTTGTTCTTGTAGTTTTTGTCCTCAGATGAGGTTTGAAGTGTCTGTGTTGTGCAGCTGGTCTGGTCTGTCTCTAGACAGTCCAGGCTGCACCCACCAGTAAATGGTGGAGGCTCACAAGGACATACTCAACACACAAGTTTCTGGCTTTCTGAAGTCCTCTGCACGAGGGTTTCTCCGACGAGGGCAGGGCAGTGAGGCACAGCCCCCCGTCCCCGGTGACCCTGCTAGGCCCACCTTCTTAGGGAAACCCTCCGCAGAGGAGCCGAGAGAGCCAGGAACTTGTGAGTTGTGTACGTCCACTCAGGTATCATTCATACTTGCTATGTAGGCACTTCCTGTCAGAAGGAGAAGGCACAGCAGGAGCGTCGGGGGCGGAAGACGGTGCCTCAGTGCCTCGCTCCTTCTGACATTGTTTAAAAAAAAAAGAACAACAAATTTATAATTATTTATATGTAGGTAATGTCCTCAAGTTCGTGATAACCACTTTTTCCCCTCTCTCTGTTTGTTTCTCCTCTGTTGTTGTGTGTGTTTGTGTGTATTGTTTTGTCTCTTTCAGACAGCTGCCGGTCCTCACCTCTGCAGTGGTGCCGTCTCCTGTGTAACCCTGCACGGTCCTAAGCTGTTTTCTTTCTTGTTTCTGTTGTTCTTGTAGTTTTTGTCCTCAGATGAGGTTTGAAGTGTCTGTGTTGTGCAGCTGGTCTGGTCTGTCTCTAGACAGTCCAGGCTGCACCCACCAGTAAATGGTGGAGGCTCACAAGGACATACTCAACACACAAGTTTCTGGCTTTCTGAAGTCCTCTGCACGAGGGTTTCTCCGACGAGGGCAGGGCAGTGAGGCACAGCCCCCGTCCCCCGGTGACCCTGCTAGGCCCACCTTCTTAGGGAAACCCTCCGCAGAGGAGCCGAGAGAGCCAGGAACTTGTGAGTTGTGTACGTCCACTCAGGTATCATTCATACTTGCTATGTAGGCACTTCCTGTCAGAAGGAGAAGGCACAGCAGGAGCGTCGGGGGCGGAAGACGGTGCCTCAGTGCCTCGCTCCTTCTGACATTGTTTAAAAAAAAAAGAACAACAAATTTATAATTATTTATATGTAGGTAATGTCCTCAAGTTCGTGATAACCACTTTTTCCCCTCTCTCTGTTTGTTTCTCCTCTGTTGTTGTGTGTGTTTGTGTGTATTGTTTTGTCTCTTTCAGACAGCTGCCGGTCCTCACCTCTGCAGTGGTGCCGTCTCCTGTGTAACCCTGCACGGTCCTAAGCTGTTTTCTTTCTTGTTTCTGTTGTTCTTGTAGTTTTTGTCCTCAGATGAGGTTTGAAGTGTCTGTGTTGTGCAGCTGGTCTGGTCTGTCTCTAGACAGTCCAGGCTGCACCCACCAGTAAATGGTGGAGGCTCACAAGGACATACTCAACACACAAGTTTCTGGCTTTCTGAAGTCCTCTGCACGAGGGTTTCTCCGACGAGGGCAGGGCAGTGAGGCACAGCCCCCGTCCCCCGGTGACCCTGCTAGGCCCACCTTCTTAGGGAAACCCTCCGCAGAGGAGCCGAGAGAGCCAGGAACTTGTGAGTTGTGTACGTCCACTCAGGTATCATTCATACTTGCTATGTAGGCACTTCCTGTCAGAAGGAGAAGGCACAGCAGGAGCGTCGGGGGCGGAAGACGGTGCCTCAGTGCCTCGCTCCTTCTGACATTGTTTAAAAAAAAAAAGAACAACAAATTTATAATTATTTATATGTAGGTAATGTCCTCAAGTTCGTGATAACCACTTTTTCCCCTCTCTCTGTTTGTTTCTCCTCTGTTGTTGTGTGTGTTTGTGTGTATTGTTTTGTCTCTTTCAGACAGCTGCCGGTCCTCACCTCTGCAGTGGTGCCGTCTCCTGTGTAACCCTGCACGGTCCTAAGCTGTTTTCTTTCTTGTTTCTGTTGTTCTTGTAGTTTTTGTCCTCAGATGAGGTTTGAAGTGTCTGTGTTGTGCAGCTGGTCTGGTCTGTCTCTAGACAGTCCAGGCTGCACCCACCAGTAAATGGTGGAGGCTCACAAGGACATACTCAACACACAAGTTTCTGGCTTTCTGAAGTCCTCTGCACGAGGGTTTCTCCGACGAGGGCAGGGCAGTGAGGCACAGCCCCCCGTCCCCGGTGACCCTGCTAGGCCCACCTTCTTAGGGAAACCCTCCGCAGAGGAGCCGAGAGAGCCAGGAACTTGTGAGTTGTGTACGTCCACTCAGGTATCATTCATACTTGCTATGTAGGCACTTCCTGTCAGAAGGAGAAGGCACAGCAGGAGCGTCGGGGGCGGAAGACGGTGCCTCAGTGCCTCGCTCCTTCTGACATTGTTTAAAAAAAAAAGAACAACAAATTTATAATTATTTATATGTAGGTAATGTCCTCAAGTTCGTGATAACCACTTTTTCCCCTCTCTCTGTTTGTTTCTCCTCTGTTGTTGTGTGTGTTTGTGTGTATTGTTTTGTCTCTTTCAGACAGCTGCCGGTCCTCACCTCTGCAGTGGTGCCGTCTCCTGTGTAACCCTGCACGGTCCTAAGCTGTTTTCTTTCTTGTTTCTGTTGTTCTTGTAGTTTTTGTCCTCAGATGAGGTTTGAAGTGTCTGTGTTGTGCAGCTGGTCTGGTCTGTCTCTAGACAGTCCAGGCTGCACCCACCAGTAAATGGTGGAGGCTCACAAGGACATACTCAACACACAAGTTTCTGGCTTTCTGAAGTCCTCTGCACGAGGGTTTCTCCGACGAGGGCAGGGCAGTGAGGCACAGCCCCCCGTCCCCCGGTGACCCTGCTAGGCCCACCTTCTTAGGGAAACCCTCCGCAGAGGAGCCGAGAGAGCCAGGAACTTGTGAGTTGTGTACGTCCACTCAGGTATCATTCATACTTGCTATGTAGGCACTTCCTGTCAGAAGGAGAAGGCACAGCAGGAGCGTCGGGGGGCGGAAGACGGTGCCTCAGTGCCTCGCTCCTTCTGACATTGTTTAAAAAAAAAAGAACAACAAATTTATAATTATTTATATGTAGGTAATGTCCTCAAGTTCGTGATAACCACTTTTTCCCCTCTCTCTGTTTGTTTCTCCTCTGTTGTTGTGTGTGTTTGTGTGTATTGTTTTGTCTCTTTCAGACAGCTGCCGGTCCTCACCTCTGCAGTGGTGCCGTCTCCTGTGTAACCCTGCACGGTCCTAAGCTGTTTTCTTTCTTGTTTCTGTTGTTCTTGTAGTTTTTGTCCTCAGATGAGGTTTGAAGTGTCTGTGTTGTGCAGCTGGTCTGGTCTGTCTCTAGACAGTCCAGGCTGCACCCACCAGTAAATGGTGGAGGCTCACAAGGACATACTCAACACACAAGTTTCTGGCTTTCTGAAGTCCTCTGCACGAGGGTTTCTCCGACGAGGGCAGGGCAGTGAGGCACAGCCCCCGTCCCCGGTGACCCTGCTAGGCCCACCTTCTTAGGGAAACCCTCCGCAGAGGAGCCGAGAGAGCCAGGAACTTGTGAGTTGTGTACGTCCACTCAGGTATCATTCATACTTGCTATGTAGGCACTTCCTGTCAGAAGGAGAAGGCACAGCAGGAGCGTCGGGGGCGGAAGACGGTGCCTCAGTGCCTCGCTCCTTCTGACATTGTTTAAAAAAAAAAGAACAACAAATTTATAATTATTTATATGTAGGTAATGTCCTCAAGTTCGTGATAACCACTTTTTCCCCTCTCTCTGTTTGTTTCTCCTCTGTTGTTGTGTGTGTTTGTGTGTATTGTTTTGTCTCTTTCAGACAGCTGCCGGTCCTCACCTCTGCAGTGGTGCCGTCTCCTGTGTAACCCTGCACGGTCCTAAGCTGTTTTCTTTCTTGTTTCTGTTGTTCTTGTAGTTTTTGTCCTCAGATGAGGTTTGAAGTGTCTGTGTTGTGCAGCTGGTCTGGTCTGTCTCTAGACAGTCCAGGCTGCACCCACCAGTAAATGGTGGAGGCTCACAAGGACATACTCAACACACAAGTTTCTGGCTTTCTGAAGTCCTCTGCACGAGGGTTTCTCCGACGAGGGCAGGGCAGTGAGGCACAGCCCCCGTCCCCCGGTGACCCTGCTAGGCCCACCTTCTTAGGGAAACCCTCCGCAGAGGAGCCGAGAGAGCCAGGAACTTGTGAGTTGTGTACGTCCACTCAGGTATCATTCATACTTGCTATGTAGGCACTTCCTGTCAGAAGGAGAAGGCACAGCAGGAGCGTCGGGGGGCGGAAGACGGTGCCTCAGTGCCTCGCTCCTTCTGACATTGTTTAAAAAAAAAAGAACAACAAATTTATAATTATTTATATGTAGGTAATGTCCTCAAGTTCGTGATAACCACTTTTTCCCCTCTCTCTGTTTGTTTCTCCTCTGTTGTTGTGTGTGTTTGTGTGTATTGTTTTGTCTCTTTCAGACAGCTGCCGGTCCTCACCTCTGCAGTGGTGCCGTCTCCTGTGTAACCCTGCACGGTCCTAAGCTGTTTTCTTTCTTGTTTCTGTTGTTCTTGTAGTTTTTGTCCTCAGATGAGGTTTGAAGTGTCTGTGTTGTGCAGCTGGTCTGGTCTGTCTCTAGACAGTCCAGGCTGCACCCACCAGTAAATGGTGGAGGCTCACAAGGACATACTCAACACACAAGTTTCTGGCTTTCTGAAGTCCTCTGCACGAGGGTTTCTCCGACGAGGGCAGGGCAGTGAGGCACAGCCCCCGTCCCCCGGTGACCCTGCTAGGCCCACCTTCTTAGGGAAACCCTCCGCAGAGGAGCCGAGAGAGCCAGGAACTTGTGAGTTGTGTACGTCCACTCAGGTATCATTCATACTTGCTATGTAGGCACTTCCTGTCAGAAGGAGAAGGCACAGCAGGAGCGTCGGGGGCGGAAGACGGTGCCTCAGTGCCTCGCTCCTTCTGACATTGTTTAAAAAAAAAAGAACAACAAATTTATAATTATTTATATGTAGGTAATGTCCTCAAGTTCGTGATAACCACTTTTTCCCCTCTCTCTGTTTGTTTCTCCTCTGTTGTTGTGTGTGTTTGTGTGTATTGTTTTGTCTCTTTCAGACAGCTGCCGGTCCTCACCTCTGCAGTGGTGCCGTCTCCTGTGTAACCCTGCACGGTCCTAAGCTGTTTTCTTTCTTGTTTCTGTTGTTCTTGTAGTTTTTGTCCTCAGATGAGGTTTGAAGTGTCTGTGTTGTGCAGCTGGTCTGGTCTGTCTCTAGACAGTCCAGGCTGCACCCACCAGTAAATGGTGGAGGCTCACAAGGACATACTCAACACACAAGTTTCTGGCTTTCTGAAGTCCTCTGCACGAGGGTTTCTCCGACGAGGGCAGGGCAGTGAGGCACAGCCCCCCGTCCCCCGGTGACCCTGCTAGGCCCACCTTCTTAGGGAAACCCTCCGCAGAGGAGCCGAGAGAGCCAGGAACTTGTGAGTTGTGTACGTCCACTCAGGTATCATTCATACTTGCTATGTAGGCACTTCCTGTCAGAAGGAGAAGGCACAGCAGGAGCGTCGGGGGGCGGAAGACGGTGCCTCAGTGCCTCGCTCCTTCTGACATTGTTTAAAAAAAAAAGAACAACAAATTTATAATTATTTATATGTAGGTAATGTCCTCAAGTTCGTGATAACCACTTTTTCCCCTCTCTCTGTTTGTTTCTCCTCTGTTGTTGTGTGTGTTTGTGTGTATTGTTTTGTCTCTTTCAGACAGCTGCCGGTCCTCACCTCTGCAGTGGTGCCGTCTCCTGTGTAACCCTGCACGGTCCTAAGCTGTTTTCTTTCTTGTTTCTGTTGTTCTTGTAGTTTTTGTCCTCAGATGAGGTTTGAAGTGTCTGTGTTGTGCAGCTGGTCTGGTCTGTCTCTAGACAGTCCAGGCTGCACCCACCAGTAAATGGTGGAGGCTCACAAGGACATACTCAACACACAAGTTTCTGGCTTTCTGAAGTCCTCTGCACGAGGGTTTCTCCGACGAGGGCAGGGCAGTGAGGCACAGCCCCCCGTCCCCCGGTGACCCTGCTAGGCCCACCTTCTTAGGGAAACCCTCCGCAGAGGAGCCGAGAGAGCCAGGAACTTGTGAGTTGTGTACGTCCACTCAGGTATCATTCATACTTGCTATGTAGGCACTTCCTGTCAGAAGGAGAAGGCACAGCAGGAGCGTCGGGGGCGGAAGACGGTGCCTCAGTGCCTCGCTCCTTCTGACATTGTTTAAAAAAAAAGAACAACAAATTTATAATTATTTATATGTAGGTAATGTCCTCAAGTTCGTGATAACCACTTTTTCCCCTCTCTCTGTTTGTTTCTCCTCTGTTGTTGTGTGTGTTTGTGTGTATTGTTTTGTCTCTTTCAGACAGCTGCCGGTCCTCACCTCTGCAGTGGTGCCGTCTCCTGTGTAACCCTGCACGGTCCTAAGCTGTTTTCTTTCTTGTTTCTGTTGTTCTTGTAGTTTTTGTCCTCAGATGAGG
Organism: Oreochromis niloticus; assembly: GCF_001858045.2. NCBI lineage: Eukaryota > Metazoa > Chordata > Actinopteri > Cichliformes > Cichlidae > Oreochromis > Oreochromis niloticus. The sequence continues at coordinate 2,528 of NW_020327290.1, read as the reverse complement.
TTTGAAGTGTCTGTGTTGTGCAGCTGGTCTGGTCTGTCTCTAGACAGTCCAGGCTGCACCCACCAGTAAATGGTGGAGGCTCACAAGGACATACTCAACACACAAGTTTCTGGCTTTCTGAAGTCCTCTGCACGAGGGTTTCTCCGACGAGGGCAGGGCAGTGAGGCACAGCCCCCGTCCCCCGGTGACCCTGCTAGGCCCACCTTCTTAGGGAAACCCTCCGCAGAGGAGCCGAGAGAGCCAGGAACTTGTGAGTTGTGTACGTCCACTCAGGTATCATTCATACTTGCTATGTAGGCACTTCCTGTCAGAAGGAGAAGGCACAGCAGGAGCGTCGGGGGCGGAAGACGGTGCCTCAGTGCCTCGCTCCTTCTGACATTGTTTAAAAAAAAAAGAACAACAAATTTATAATTATTTATATGTAGGTAATGTCCTCAAGTTCGTGATAACCACTTTTTCCCCTCTCTCTGTTTGTTTCTCCTCTGTTGTTGTGTGTGTTTGTGTGTATTGTTTTGTCTCTTTCAGACAGCTGCCGGTCCTCACCTCTGCAGTGGTGCCGTCTCCTGTGTAACCCTGCACGGTCCTAAGCTGTTTCTTTCTTGTTTCTGTTGTTCTTGTAGTTTTTGTCCTCAGATGAGGTTTGAAGTGTCTGTGTTGTGCAGCTGGTCTGGTCTGTCTCTAGACAGTCCAGGCTGCACCCACCAGTAAATGGTGGAGGCTCACAAGGACATACTCAACACACAAGTTTCTGGCTTTCTGAAGTCCTCTGCACGAGGTTTCTCCGACGAGGGCAGGGCAGTGAGGCACAGCCCCCCGTCCCCCGGTGACCCTGCTAGGCCCACCTTCTTAGGGAAACCCTCCGCAGAGGAGCCGAGAGAGCCAGGAACTTGTGAGTTGTGTACGTCCACTCAGGTATCATTCATACTTGCTATGTAGGCACTTCCTGTCAGAAGGAGAAGGCACAGCAGGAGCGTGGGGGCGGAAGACGGTGCCTCAGTGCCTCGCTCCTTCTGACATTGTTTAAAAAAAAAGAACAACAAATTTATAATTATTTATATGTAGGTAATGTCCTCAAGTTCGTGATAACCATTTTCCCTCTCTCTGTTTGTTCTCCTCTTTGTTGTGTGGTTTGTGTGTATTGTTTTGTCTCTTTCAGACAGCTGCCGGTCCTCACCTCTGCAGTGGTGCCGTCTCCTGTGTAACCCTGCACGGTCCTAAGCTGTTTTCTTTCTTGTTTCTGTTGTTCTTGTAGTTTTGTCCTCAGATGAGGTTTGAAGTGTCTGTGTTGTGCAGCTGGTCTGGTCTGTCTCTAGACAGTCCAGGCTGCACCCACCAGTAAATGGTGGAGGCTCACAAGGACATACTCAACACACAAGTTTCTGGCTTTCTGAAGTCCTCTGCACGAGGGTTTCTCCGACGAGGGCAGGGCAGTGAGGCACAGCCCCCGTCCCCGGTGACCCTGCTAGGCCACCTTCTTAGGGAAACCCTCGCAGAGGAGCCGAGAGAGCCAGGAACTTGTGAGTTGTGTACGTCCACTCAGGTATCATTCATACTTGCTATGTAGGCACTTCCTGTCAGAAGGAGAAGGCACAGCAGGAGCGTCGGGGGCGGAAGACGGTGCCTCAGTGCCTCGCTCCTTCTGACATTGTTTAAAAAAAAAAAGAACAACAAATTTATAATTATTTATATGTAGGTAATGTCCTCAAGTTCGTGATAACCACTTTTTCCCCTCTCTCTGTTTGTTTCTCCTCTGTTGTTGTGTGTGTTTGTGTGTATTGTTTTGTCTCTTTCAGACAGCTGCCGGTCCTCACCTCTGCAGTGGTGCCGTCTCCTGTGTAACCCTGCACGGTCCTAAGTTTTCTTTCTTGTTTCTGTTGTTCTTGTAGTTTTTGTCCTCAGATGAGGTTTGAAGTGTCTGTGTTGTGCAGCTGGTCTGGTCTGTCTCTAGACAGTCCAGGCTGCACCCACCAGTAAATGGTGGAGGCTCACAAGGACATACTCAACACACAAGTTTCTGGCTTTCTGAAGTCCTCTGCACGAGGGTTTCTCCGACGAGGGCAGGGCAGTGAGGCACAGCCCCCGTCCCCCGGTGACCCTGCTAGGCCCACCTTCTTAGGGAAACCCTCCGCAGAGGAGCCGAGAGAGCCAGGAACTTGTGAGTTGTGTACGTCCACTCAGGTATCATTCATACTTGCTATGTAGGCACTTCCTGTCAGAAGGAGAAGGCACAGCAGGAGCGTCGGGGGGCGGAAGACGGTGCCTCAGTGCCTCGCTCCTTCTGACATTGTTTAAAAAAAAAAGAACAAAATTTATAATTATTTATATGTAGGTAATGTCCTCAAGTTCGTGATAACCACTTTTTCCCCTCTCTCTGTTTGTTTCTCCTCTGTTGTTGTGTGTGTTTGTGTGTATTGTTTTGTCTCTTTCAGACAGCTGCCGGTCCTCACCTCTGCAGTGGTGCCGTCTCCTGTGTAACCCTGCACGGTCCTAAGCTGTTTTCTTTCTTGTTTCTGTTGTTCTTGTAGTTT
>NW_020327289.1:0-20377 GCF_001858045.2 Oreochromis niloticus | reverse complement strand
CTTTCAGACAGCTGCCGGTCCTCACCTCTGCAGTGGTGCCGTCTCCTGTGTAACCCTGCACGGTCCTAAGCTGTTTTCTTTCTTGTTTCTGTTGTTCTTGTAGTTTTTGTCCTCAGATGAGGTTTGAAGTGTCTGTGTTGTGCAGCTGGTCTGGTCTGTCTCTAGACAGTCCAGGCTGCACCCACCAGTAAATGGTGGAGGCTCACAAGGACATACTCAACACACAAGTTTCTGGCTTTCTGAAGTCCTCTGCACGAGGGTTTCTCCGACGAGGGCAGGGCAGTGAGGCACAGCCCCCGTCCCCCGGTGACCCTGCTAGGCCCACCTTCTTAGGGAAACCCTCCGCAGAGGAGCCGAGAGAGCCAGGAACTTGTGAGTTGTGTACGTCCACTCAGGTATCATTCATACTTGCTATGTAGGCACTTCCTGTCAGAAGGAGAAGGCACAGCAGGAGCGTCGGGGGGCGGAAGACGGTGCCTCAGTGCCTCGCTCCTTCTGACATTGTTTAAAAAAAAAAGAACAACAAATTTATAATTATTTATATGTAGGTAATGTCCTCAAGTTCGTGATAACCACTTTTTCCCCTCTCTCTGTTTGTTTCTCCTCTGTTGTTGTGTGTGTTTGTGTGTATTGTTTTGTCTCTTTCAGACAGCTGCCGGTCCTCACCTCTGCAGTGGTGCCGTCTCCTGTGTAACCCTGCACGGTCCTAAGCTGTTTTCTTTCTTGTTTCTGTTGTTCTTGTAGTTTTTGTCCTCAGATGAGGTTTGAAGTGTCTGTGTTGTGCAGCTGGTCTGGTCTGTCTCTAGACAGTCCAGGCTGCACCCACCAGTAAATGGTGGAGGCTCACAAGGACATACTCAACACACAAGTTTCTGGCTTTCTGAAGTCCTCTGCACGAGGGTTTCTCCGACGAGGGCAGGGCAGTGAGGCACAGCCCCCCGTCCCCCGGTGACCCTGCTAGGCCCACCTTCTTAGGGAAACCCTCCGCAGAGGAGCCGAGAGAGCCAGGAACTTGTGAGTTGTGTACGTCCACTCAGGTATCATTCATACTTGCTATGTAGGCACTTCCTGTCAGAAGGAGAAGGCACAGCAGGAGCGTCGGGGGCGGAAGACGGTGCCTCAGTGCCTCGCTCCTTCTGACATTGTTTAAAAAAAAAGAACAACAAATTTATAATTATTTATATGTAGGTAATGTCCTCAAGTTCGTGATAACCACTTTTTCCCCTCTCTCTGTTTGTTTCTCCTCTGTTGTTGTGTGTGTTTGTGTGTATTGTTTTGTCTCTTTCAGACAGCTGCCGGTCCTCACCTCTGCAGTGGTGCCGTCTCCTGTGTAACCCTGCACGGTCCTAAGCTGTTTTCTTTCTTGTTTCTGTTGTTCTTGTAGTTTTTGTCCTCAGATGAGGTTTGAAGTGTCTGTGTTGTGCAGCTGGTCTGGTCTGTCTCTAGACAGTCCAGGCTGCACCCACCAGTAAATGGTGGAGGCTCACAAGGACATACTCAACACACAAGTTTCTGGCTTTCTGAAGTCCTCTGCACGAGGGTTTCTCCGACGAGGGCAGGGCAGTGAGGCACAGCCCCCGTCCCCCGGTGACCCTGCTAGGCCCACCTTCTTAGGGAAACCCTCCGCAGAGGAGCCGAGAGAGCCAGGAACTTGTGAGTTGTGTACGTCCACTCAGGTATCATTCATACTTGCTATGTAGGCACTTCCTGTCAGAAGGAGAAGGCACAGCAGGAGCGTCGGGGGCGGAAGACGGTGCCTCAGTGCCTCGCTCCTTCTGACATTGTTTAAAAAAAAAAGAACAACAAATTTATAATTATTTATATGTAGGTAATGTCCTCAAGTTCGTGATAACCACTTTTTCCCCTCTCTCTGTTTGTTTCTCCTCTGTTGTTGTGTGTGTTTGTGTGTATTGTTTTGTCTCTTTCAGACAGCTGCCGGTCCTCACCTCTGCAGTGGTGCCGTCTCCTGTGTAACCCTGCACGGTCCTAAGCTGTTTTCTTTCTTGTTTCTGTTGTTCTTGTAGTTTTTGTCCTCAGATGAGGTTTGAAGTGTCTGTGTTGTGCAGCTGGTCTGGTCTGTCTCTAGACAGTCCAGGCTGCACCCACCAGTAAATGGTGGAGGCTCACAAGGACATACTCAACACACAAGTTTCTGGCTTTCTGAAGTCCTCTGCACGAGGGTTTCTCCGACGAGGGCAGGGCAGTGAGGCACAGCCCCCGTCCCCCGGTGACCCTGCTAGGCCCACCTTCTTAGGGAAACCCTCCGCAGAGGAGCCGAGAGAGCCAGGAACTTGTGAGTTGTGTACGTCCACTCAGGTATCATTCATACTTGCTATGTAGGCACTTCCTGTCAGAAGGAGAAGGCACAGCAGGAGCGTCGGGGGCGGAAGACGGTGCCTCAGTGCCTCGCTCCTTCTGACATTGTTTAAAAAAAAAAGAACAACAAATTTATAATTATTTATATGTAGGTAATGTCCTCAAGTTCGTGATAACCACTTTTTCCCCTCTCTCTGTTTGTTTCTCCTCTGTTGTTGTGTGTGTTTGTGTGTATTGTTTTGTCTCTTTCAGACAGCTGCCGGTCCTCACCTCTGCAGTGGTGCCGTCTCCTGTGTAACCCTGCACGGTCCTAAGCTGTTTTCTTTCTTGTTTCTGTTGTTCTTGTAGTTTTTGTCCTCAGATGAGGTTTGAAGTGTCTGTGTTGTGCAGCTGGTCTGGTCTGTCTCTAGACAGTCCAGGCTGCACCCACCAGTAAATGGTGGAGGCTCACAAGGACATACTCAACACACAAGTTTCTGGCTTTCTGAAGTCCTCTGCACGAGGGTTTCTCCGACGAGGGCAGGGCAGTGAGGCACAGCCCCCCGTCCCCCGGTGACCCTGCTAGGCCCACCTTCTTAGGGAAACCCTCCGCAGAGGAGCCGAGAGAGCCAGGAACTTGTGAGTTGTGTACGTCCACTCAGGTATCATTCATACTTGCTATGTAGGCACTTCCTGTCAGAAGGAGAAGGCACAGCAGGAGCGTCGGGGGCGGAAGACGGTGCCTCAGTGCCTCGCTCCTTCTGACATTGTTTAAAAAAAAAAGAACAACAAATTTATAATTATTTATATGTAGGTAATGTCCTCAAGTTCGTGATAACCACTTTTTCCCCTCTCTCTGTTTGTTTCTCCTCTGTTGTTGTGTGTGTTTGTGTGTATTGTTTTGTCTCTTTCAGACAGCTGCCGGTCCTCACCTCTGCAGTGGTGCCGTCTCCTGTGTAACCCTGCACGGTCCTAAGCTGTTTTCTTTCTTGTTTCTGTTGTTCTTGTAGTTTTTGTCCTCAGATGAGGTTTGAAGTGTCTGTGTTGTGCAGCTGGTCTGGTCTGTCTCTAGACAGTCCAGGCTGCACCCACCAGTAAATGGTGGAGGCTCACAAGGACATACTCAACACACAAGTTTCTGGCTTTCTGAAGTCCTCTGCACGAGGGTTTCTCCGACGAGGGCAGGGCAGTGAGGCACAGCCCCCGTCCCCCGGTGACCCTGCTAGGCCCACCTTCTTAGGGAAACCCTCCGCAGAGGAGCCGAGAGAGCCAGGAACTTGTGAGTTGTGTACGTCCACTCAGGTATCATTCATACTTGCTATGTAGGCACTTCCTGTCAGAAGGAGAAGGCACAGCAGGAGCGTCGGGGGCGGAAGACGGTGCCTCAGTGCCTCGCTCCTTCTGACATTGTTTAAAAAAAAAAAGAACAACAAATTTATAATTATTTATATGTAGGTAATGTCCTCAAGTTCGTGATAACCACTTTTTCCCCTCTCTCTGTTTGTTTCTCCTCTGTTGTTGTGTGTGTTTGTGTGTATTGTTTTGTCTCTTTCAGACAGCTGCCGGTCCTCACCTCTGCAGTGGTGCCGTCTCCTGTGTAACCCTGCACGGTCCTAAGCTGTTTTCTTTCTTGTTTCTGTTGTTCTTGTAGTTTTTGTCCTCAGATGAGGTTTGAAGTGTCTGTGTTGTGCAGCTGGTCTGGTCTGTCTCTAGACAGTCCAGGCTGCACCCACCAGTAAATGGTGGAGGCTCACAAGGACATACTCAACACACAAGTTTCTGGCTTTCTGAAGTCCTCTGCACGAGGGTTTCTCCGACGAGGGCAGGGCAGTGAGGCACAGCCCCCCGTCCCCCGGTGACCCTGCTAGGCCCACCTTCTTAGGGAAACCCTCCGCAGAGGAGCCGAGAGAGCCAGGAACTTGTGAGTTGTGTACGTCCACTCAGGTATCATTCATACTTGCTATGTAGGCACTTCCTGTCAGAAGGAGAAGGCACAGCAGGAGCGTCGGGGGCGGAAGACGGTGCCTCAGTGCCTCGCTCCTTCTGACATTGTTTAAAAAAAAAAAGAACAACAAATTTATAATTATTTATATGTAGGTAATGTCCTCAAGTTCGTGATAACCACTTTTTCCCCTCTCTCTGTTTGTTTCTCCTCTGTTGTTGTGTGTGTTTGTGTGTATTGTTTTGTCTCTTTCAGACAGCTGCCGGTCCTCACCTCTGCAGTGGTGCCGTCTCCTGTGTAACCCTGCACGGTCCTAAGCTGTTTTCTTTCTTGTTTCTGTTGTTCTTGTAGTTTTTGTCCTCAGATGAGGTTTGAAGTGTCTGTGTTGTGCAGCTGGTCTGGTCTGTCTCTAGACAGTCCAGGCTGCACCCACCAGTAAATGGTGGAGGCTCACAAGGACATACTCAACACACAAGTTTCTGGCTTTCTGAAGTCCTCTGCACGAGGGTTTCTCCGACGAGGGCAGGGCAGTGAGGCACAGCCCCCCGTCCCCCGGTGACCCTGCTAGGCCCACCTTCTTAGGGAAACCCTCCGCAGAGGAGCCGAGAGAGCCAGGAACTTGTGAGTTGTGTACGTCCACTCAGGTATCATTCATACTTGCTATGTAGGCACTTCCTGTCAGAAGGAGAAGGCACAGCAGGAGCGTCGGGGGCGGAAGACGGTGCCTCAGTGCCTCGCTCCTTCTGACATTGTTTAAAAAAAAAAGAACAACAAATTTATAATTATTTATATGTAGGTAATGTCCTCAAGTTCGTGATAACCACTTTTTCCCCTCTCTCTGTTTGTTTCTCCTCTGTTGTTGTGTGTGTTTGTGTGTATTGTTTTGTCTCTTTCAGACAGCTGCCGGTCCTCACCTCTGCAGTGGTGCCGTCTCCTGTGTAACCCTGCACGGTCCTAAGCTGTTTTCTTTCTTGTTTCTGTTGTTCTTGTAGTTTTTGTCCTCAGATGAGGTTTGAAGTGTCTGTGTTGTGCAGCTGGTCTGGTCTGTCTCTAGACAGTCCAGGCTGCACCCACCAGTAAATGGTGGAGGCTCACAAGGACATACTCAACACACAAGTTTCTGGCTTTCTGAAGTCCTCTGCACGAGGGTTTCTCCGACGAGGGCAGGGCAGTGAGGCACAGCCCCCCGTCCCCCGGTGACCCTGCTAGGCCCACCTTCTTAGGGAAACCCTCCGCAGAGGAGCCGAGAGAGCCAGGAACTTGTGAGTTGTGTACGTCCACTCAGGTATCATTCATACTTGCTATGTAGGCACTTCCTGTCAGAAGGAGAAGGCACAGCAGGAGCGTCGGGGGGCGGAAGACGGTGCCTCAGTGCCTCGCTCCTTCTGACATTGTTTAAAAAAAAAAGAACAACAAATTTATAATTATTTATATGTAGGTAATGTCCTCAAGTTCGTGATAACCACTTTTTCCCCTCTCTCTGTTTGTTTCTCCTCTGTTGTTGTGTGTGTTTGTGTGTATTGTTTTGTCTCTTTCAGACAGCTGCCGGTCCTCACCTCTGCAGTGGTGCCGTCTCCTGTGTAACCCTGCACGGTCCTAAGCTGTTTTCTTTCTTGTTTCTGTTGTTCTTGTAGTTTTTGTCCTCAGATGAGGTTTGAAGTGTCTGTGTTGTGCAGCTGGTCTGGTCTGTCTCTAGACAGTCCAGGCTGCACCCACCAGTAAATGGTGGAGGCTCACAAGGACATACTCAACACACAAGTTTCTGGCTTTCTGAAGTCCTCTGCACGAGGGTTTCTCCGACGAGGGCAGGGCAGTGAGGCACAGCCCCCCGTCCCCGGTGACCCTGCTAGGCCCACCTTCTTAGGGAAACCCTCCGCAGAGGAGCCGAGAGAGCCAGGAACTTGTGAGTTGTGTACGTCCACTCAGGTATCATTCATACTTGCTATGTAGGCACTTCCTGTCAGAAGGAGAAGGCACAGCAGGAGCGTCGGGGGCGGAAGACGGTGCCTCAGTGCCTCGCTCCTTCTGACATTGTTTAAAAAAAAAAAGAACAACAAATTTATAATTATTTATATGTAGGTAATGTCCTCAAGTTCGTGATAACCACTTTTTCCCCTCTCTCTGTTTGTTTCTCCTCTGTTGTTGTGTGTGTTTGTGTGTATTGTTTTGTCTCTTTCAGACAGCTGCCGGTCCTCACCTCTGCAGTGGTGCCGTCTCCTGTGTAACCCTGCACGGTCCTAAGCTGTTTTCTTTCTTGTTTCTGTTGTTCTTGTAGTTTTTGTCCTCAGATGAGGTTTGAAGTGTCTGTGTTGTGCAGCTGGTCTGGTCTGTCTCTAGACAGTCCAGGCTGCACCCACCAGTAAATGGTGGAGGCTCACAAGGACATACTCAACACACAAGTTTCTGGCTTTCTGAAGTCCTCTGCACGAGGGTTTCTCCGACGAGGGCAGGGCAGTGAGGCACAGCCCCCCGTCCCCCGGTGACCCTGCTAGGCCCACCTTCTTAGGGAAACCCTCCGCAGAGGAGCCGAGAGAGCCAGGAACTTGTGAGTTGTGTACGTCCACTCAGGTATCATTCATACTTGCTATGTAGGCACTTCCTGTCAGAAGGAGAAGGCACAGCAGGAGCGTCGGGGGCGGAAGACGGTGCCTCAGTGCCTCGCTCCTTCTGACATTGTTTAAAAAAAAAAGAACAACAAATTTATAATTATTTATATGTAGGTAATGTCCTCAAGTTCGTGATAACCACTTTTTCCCCTCTCTCTGTTTGTTTCTCCTCTGTTGTTGTGTGTGTTTGTGTGTATTGTTTTGTCTCTTTCAGACAGCTGCCGGTCCTCACCTCTGCAGTGGTGCCGTCTCCTGTGTAACCCTGCACGGTCCTAAGCTGTTTTCTTTCTTGTTTCTGTTGTTCTTGTAGTTTTTGTCCTCAGATGAGGTTTGAAGTGTCTGTGTTGTGCAGCTGGTCTGGTCTGTCTCTAGACAGTCCAGGCTGCACCCACCAGTAAATGGTGGAGGCTCACAAGGACATACTCAACACACAAGTTTCTGGCTTTCTGAAGTCCTCTGCACGAGGGTTTCTCCGACGAGGGCAGGGCAGTGAGGCACAGCCCCCGTCCCCCGGTGACCCTGCTAGGCCCACCTTCTTAGGGAAACCCTCCGCAGAGGAGCCGAGAGAGCCAGGAACTTGTGAGTTGTGTACGTCCACTCAGGTATCATTCATACTTGCTATGTAGGCACTTCCTGTCAGAAGGAGAAGGCACAGCAGGAGCGTCGGGGGGCGGAAGACGGTGCCTCAGTGCCTCGCTCCTTCTGACATTGTTTAAAAAAAAAAGAACAACAAATTTATAATTATTTATATGTAGGTAATGTCCTCAAGTTCGTGATAACCACTTTTTCCCCTCTCTCTGTTTGTTTCTCCTCTGTTGTTGTGTGTGTTTGTGTGTATTGTTTTGTCTCTTTCAGACAGCTGCCGGTCCTCACCTCTGCAGTGGTGCCGTCTCCTGTGTAACCCTGCACGGTCCTAAGCTGTTTTCTTTCTTGTTTCTGTTGTTCTTGTAGTTTTTGTCCTCAGATGAGGTTTGAAGTGTCTGTGTTGTGCAGCTGGTCTGGTCTGTCTCTAGACAGTCCAGGCTGCACCCACCAGTAAATGGTGGAGGCTCACAAGGACATACTCAACACACAAGTTTCTGGCTTTCTGAAGTCCTCTGCACGAGGGTTTCTCCGACGAGGGCAGGGCAGTGAGGCACAGCCCCCGTCCCCGGTGACCCTGCTAGGCCCACCTTCTTAGGGAAACCCTCCGCAGAGGAGCCGAGAGAGCCAGGAACTTGTGAGTTGTGTACGTCCACTCAGGTATCATTCATACTTGCTATGTAGGCACTTCCTGTCAGAAGGAGAAGGCACAGCAGGAGCGTCGGGGGCGGAAGACGGTGCCTCAGTGCCTCGCTCCTTCTGACATTGTTTAAAAAAAAAAGAACAACAAATTTATAATTATTTATATGTAGGTAATGTCCTCAAGTTCGTGATAACCACTTTTTCCCCTCTCTCTGTTTGTTTCTCCTCTGTTGTTGTGTGTGTTTGTGTGTATTGTTTTGTCTCTTTCAGACAGCTGCCGGTCCTCACCTCTGCAGTGGTGCCGTCTCCTGTGTAACCCTGCACGGTCCTAAGCTGTTTTCTTTCTTGTTTCTGTTGTTCTTGTAGTTTTTGTCCTCAGATGAGGTTTGAAGTGTCTGTGTTGTGCAGCTGGTCTGGTCTGTCTCTAGACAGTCCAGGCTGCACCCACCAGTAAATGGTGGAGGCTCACAAGGACATACTCAACACACAAGTTTCTGGCTTTCTGAAGTCCTCTGCACGAGGGTTTCTCCGACGAGGGCAGGGCAGTGAGGCACAGCCCCCGTCCCCCGGTGACCCTGCTAGGCCCACCTTCTTAGGGAAACCCTCCGCAGAGGAGCCGAGAGAGCCAGGAACTTGTGAGTTGTGTACGTCCACTCAGGTATCATTCATACTTGCTATGTAGGCACTTCCTGTCAGAAGGAGAAGGCACAGCAGGAGCGTCGGGGGGCGGAAGACGGTGCCTCAGTGCCTCGCTCCTTCTGACATTGTTTAAAAAAAAAAGAACAACAAATTTATAATTATTTATATGTAGGTAATGTCCTCAAGTTCGTGATAACCACTTTTTCCCCTCTCTCTGTTTGTTTCTCCTCTGTTGTTGTGTGTGTTTGTGTGTATTGTTTTGTCTCTTTCAGACAGCTGCCGGTCCTCACCTCTGCAGTGGTGCCGTCTCCTGTGTAACCCTGCACGGTCCTAAGCTGTTTTCTTTCTTGTTTCTGTTGTTCTTGTAGTTTTTGTCCTCAGATGAGGTTTGAAGTGTCTGTGTTGTGCAGCTGGTCTGGTCTGTCTCTAGACAGTCCAGGCTGCACCCACCAGTAAATGGTGGAGGCTCACAAGGACATACTCAACACACAAGTTTCTGGCTTTCTGAAGTCCTCTGCACGAGGGTTTCTCCGACGAGGGCAGGGCAGTGAGGCACAGCCCCCGTCCCCGGTGACCCTGCTAGGCCCACCTTCTTAGGGAAACCCTCCGCAGAGGAGCCGAGAGAGCCAGGAACTTGTGAGTTGTGTACGTCCACTCAGGTATCATTCATACTTGCTATGTAGGCACTTCCTGTCAGAAGGAGAAGGCACAGCAGGAGCGTCGGGGGCGGAAGACGGTGCCTCAGTGCCTCGCTCCTTCTGACATTGTTTAAAAAAAAAAGAACAACAAATTTATAATTATTTATATGTAGGTAATGTCCTCAAGTTCGTGATAACCACTTTTTCCCTCTCTCTGTTTGTTTCTCCTCTGTTGTTGTGTGTGTTTGTGTGTATTGTTTTGTCTCTTTCAGACAGCTGCCGGTCCTCACCTCTGCAGTGGTGCCGTCTCCTGTGTAACCCTGCACGGTCCTAAGCTGTTTTCTTTCTTGTTTCTGTTGTTCTTGTAGTTTTTGTCCTCAGATGAGGTTTGAAGTGTCTGTGTTGTGCAGCTGGTCTGGTCTGTCTCTAGACAGTCCAGGCTGCACCCACCAGTAAATGGTGGAGGCTCACAAGGACATACTCAACACACAAGTTTCTGGCTTTCTGAAGTCCTCTGCACGAGGGTTTCTCCGACGAGGGCAGGGCAGTGAGGCACAGCCCCCGTCCCCCGGTGACCCTGCTAGGCCCACCTTCTTAGGGAAACCCTCCGCAGAGGAGCCGAGAGAGCCAGGAACTTGTGAGTTGTGTACGTCCACTCAGGTATCATTCATACTTGCTATGTAGGCACTTCCTGTCAGAAGGAGAAGGCACAGCAGGAGCGTCGGGGGGCGGAAGACGGTGCCTCAGTGCCTCGCTCCTTCTGACATTGTTTAAAAAAAAAAGAACAACAAATTTATAATTATTTATATGTAGGTAATGTCCTCAAGTTCGTGATAACCACTTTTTCCCCTCTCTCTGTTTGTTTCTCCTCTGTTGTTGTGTGTGTTTGTGTGTATTGTTTTGTCTCTTTCAGACAGCTGCCGGTCCTCACCTCTGCAGTGGTGCCGTCTCCTGTGTAACCCTGCACGGTCCTAAGCTGTTTTCTTTCTTGTTTCTGTTGTTCTTGTAGTTTTTGTCCTCAGATGAGGTTTGAAGTGTCTGTGTTGTGCAGCTGGTCTGGTCTGTCTCTAGACAGTCCAGGCTGCACCCACCAGTAAATGGTGGAGGCTCACAAGGACATACTCAACACACAAGTTTCTGGCTTTCTGAAGTCCTCTGCACGAGGGTTTCTCCGACGAGGGCAGGGCAGTGAGGCACAGCCCCCGTCCCCCGGTGACCCTGCTAGGCCCACCTTCTTAGGGAAACCCTCCGCAGAGGAGCCGAGAGAGCCAGGAACTTGTGAGTTGTGTACGTCCACTCAGGTATCATTCATACTTGCTATGTAGGCACTTCCTGTCAGAAGGAGAAGGCACAGCAGGAGCGTCGGGGGGCGGAAGACGGTGCCTCAGTGCCTCGCTCCTTCTGACATTGTTTAAAAAAAAAAGAACAACAAATTTATAATTATTTATATGTAGGTAATGTCCTCAAGTTCGTGATAACCACTTTTTCCCCTCTCTCTGTTTGTTTCTCCTCTGTTGTTGTGTGTGTTTGTGTGTATTGTTTTGTCTCTTTCAGACAGCTGCCGGTCCTCACCTCTGCAGTGGTGCCGTCTCCTGTGTAACCCTGCACGGTCCTAAGCTGTTTTCTTTCTTGTTTCTGTTGTTCTTGTAGTTTTTGTCCTCAGATGAGGTTTGAAGTGTCTGTGTTGTGCAGCTGGTCTGGTCTGTCTCTAGACAGTCCAGGCTGCACCCACCAGTAAATGGTGGAGGCTCACAAGGACATACTCAACACACAAGTTTCTGGCTTTCTGAAGTCCTCTGCACGAGGGTTTCTCCGACGAGGGCAGGGCAGTGAGGCACAGCCCCCCGTCCCCCGGTGACCCTGCTAGGCCCACCTTCTTAGGGAAACCCTCCGCAGAGGAGCCGAGAGAGCCAGGAACTTGTGAGTTGTGTACGTCCACTCAGGTATCATTCATACTTGCTATGTAGGCACTTCCTGTCAGAAGGAGAAGGCACAGCAGGAGCGTCGGGGGGCGGAAGACGGTGCCTCAGTGCCTCGCTCCTTCTGACATTGTTTAAAAAAAAAAAGAACAACAAATTTATAATTATTTATATGTAGGTAATGTCCTCAAGTTCGTGATAACCACTTTTTCCCCTCTCTCTGTTTGTTTCTCCTCTGTTGTTGTGTGTGTTTGTGTGTATTGTTTTGTCTCTTTCAGACAGCTGCCGGTCCTCACCTCTGCAGTGGTGCCGTCTCCTGTGTAACCCTGCACGGTCCTAAGCTGTTTTCTTTCTTGTTTCTGTTGTTCTTGTAGTTTTTGTCCTCAGATGAGGTTTGAAGTGTCTGTGTTGTGCAGCTGGTCTGGTCTGTCTCTAGACAGTCCAGGCTGCACCCACCAGTAAATGGTGGAGGCTCACAAGGACATACTCAACACACAAGTTTCTGGCTTTCTGAAGTCCTCTGCACGAGGGTTTCTCCGACGAGGGCAGGGCAGTGAGGCACAGCCCCCCGTCCCCGGTGACCCTGCTAGGCCCACCTTCTTAGGGAAACCCTCCGCAGAGGAGCCGAGAGAGCCAGGAACTTGTGAGTTGTGTACGTCCACTCAGGTATCATTCATACTTGCTATGTAGGCACTTCCTGTCAGAAGGAGAAGGCACAGCAGGAGCGTCGGGGGCGGAAGACGGTGCCTCAGTGCCTCGCTCCTTCTGACATTGTTTAAAAAAAAAAGAACAACAAATTTATAATTATTTATATGTAGGTAATGTCCTCAAGTTCGTGATAACCACTTTTTCCCCTCTCTCTGTTTGTTTCTCCTCTGTTGTTGTGTGTGTTTGTGTGTATTGTTTTGTCTCTTTCAGACAGCTGCCGGTCCTCACCTCTGCAGTGGTGCCGTCTCCTGTGTAACCCTGCACGGTCCTAAGCTGTTTTCTTTCTTGTTTCTGTTGTTCTTGTAGTTTTTGTCCTCAGATGAGGTTTGAAGTGTCTGTGTTGTGCAGCTGGTCTGGTCTGTCTCTAGACAGTCCAGGCTGCACCCACCAGTAAATGGTGGAGGCTCACAAGGACATACTCAACACACAAGTTTCTGGCTTTCTGAAGTCCTCTGCACGAGGGTTTCTCCGACGAGGGCAGGGCAGTGAGGCACAGCCCCCGTCCCCGGTGACCCTGCTAGGCCCACCTTCTTAGGGAAACCCTCCGCAGAGGAGCCGAGAGAGCCAGGAACTTGTGAGTTGTGTACGTCCACTCAGGTATCATTCATACTTGCTATGTAGGCACTTCCTGTCAGAAGGAGAAGGCACAGCAGGAGCGTCGGGGGCGGAAGACGGTGCCTCAGTGCCTCGCTCCTTCTGACATTGTTTAAAAAAAAAAGAACAACAAATTTATAATTATTTATATGTAGGTAATGTCCTCAAGTTCGTGATAACCACTTTTTCCCCTCTCTCTGTTTGTTTCTCCTCTGTTGTGTGTGTTTGTGTGTATTGTTTTGTCTCTTTCAGACAGCTGCCGGTCCTCACCTCTGCAGTGGTGCCGTCTCCTGTGTAACCCTGCACGGTCCTAAGCTGTTTTCTTTCTTGTTTCTGTTGTTCTTGTAGTTTTTGTCCTCAGATGAGGTTTGAAGTGTCTGTGTTGTGCAGCTGGTCTGGTCTGTCTCTAGACAGTCCAGGCTGCACCCACCAGTAAATGGTGGAGGCTCACAAGGACATACTCAACACACAAGTTTCTGGCTTTCTGAAGTCCTCTGCACGAGGGTTTCTCCGACGAGGGCAGGGCAGTGAGGCACAGCCCCCCGTCCCCCGGTGACCCTGCTAGGCCCACCTTCTTAGGGAAACCCTCCGCAGAGGAGCCGAGAGAGCCAGGAACTTGTGAGTTGTGTACGTCCACTCAGGTATCATTCATACTTGCTATGTAGGCACTTCCTGTCAGAAGGAGAAGGCACAGCAGGAGCGTCGGGGGGCGAAGACGGTGCCTCAGTGCCTCGCTCCTTCTGACATTGTTTAAAAAAAAAAGAACAACAAATTTATAATTATTTATATGTAGGTAATGTCCTCAAGTTCGTGATAACCACTTTTTCCCCTCTCTCTGTTTGTTTCTCCTCTGTTGTTGTGTGTGTTTGTGTGTATTGTTTTGTCTCTTTCAGACAGCTGCCGGTCCTCACCTCTGCAGTGGTGCCGTCTCCTGTGTAACCCTGCACGGTCCTAAGCTGTTTTCTTTCTTGTTTCTGTTGTTCTTGTAGTTTTTGTCCTCAGATGAGGTTTGAAGTGTCTGTGTTGTGCAGCTGGTCTGGTCTGTCTCTAGACAGTCCAGGCTGCACCCACCAGTAAATGGTGGAGGCTCACAAGGACATACTCAACACAGTTTCTGGCTTTCTGAAGTCTCTGCACGAGGGTTTCTCCGACGAGGGCAGGGCAGTGAGGCACCCCCCGTCCCCCGGTGACCCTGCTAGGCCCACCTTCTTAGGGAAACCCTCCGCAGAGGAGCCGAGAGAGCCAGGAACTTGTGAGTTGTGTACGTCCACTCAGGTATCATTCATACTTGCTATGTAGGCACTTCCTGTCAGAAGGAGAAGGCACAGCAGGAGCGTCGGGGGGCGGAAGACGGTGCCTCAGTGCCTCGCTCCTTCTGACATTGTTTAAAAAAAAAAGAACAACAAATTTATAATTATTTATATGTAGGTAATGTCCTCAAGTTCGTGATAACCACTTTTCCCCTCTCTCTGTTTGTTTCTCCTCTGTTGTTGTGTGTGTTTGTGTGTATTGTTTTGTCTCTTTCAGACAGCTGCCGGTCCTCACCTCTGCAGTGGTGCCGTCTCCTGTGTAACCCTGCACGGTCCTAAGCTGTTTTCTTTCTTGTTTCTGTTGTTCTTGTAGTTTTTGTCCTCAGATGAGGTTTGAAGTGTCTGTGTTGTGCAGCTGGTCTGGTCTGTCTCTAGACAGTCCAGGCTGCACCCACCAGTAAATGGTGGAGGCTCACAAGGACATACTCAACACACAAGTTTCTGGCTTTCTGAAGTCCTCTGCACGAGGGTTTCTCCGACGAGGGCAGGGCAGTGAGGCACAGCCCCCGTCCCCCGGTGACCCTGCTAGGCCCACCTTCTTAGGGAAACCCTCCGCAGAGGAGCCGAGAGAGCCAGGAACTTGTGAGTTGTGTACGTCCACTCAGGTATCATTCATACTTGCTATGTAGGCACTTCCTGTCAGAAGGAGAAGGCACAGCAGGAGCGTCGGGGGCGGAAGACGGTGCCTCAGTGCCTCGCTCCTTCTGACATTGTTTAAAAAAAAAGAACAACAAATTTATAATTATTTATATGTAGGTAATGTCCTCAAGTTCGTGATAACCACTTTTTCCCCTCTCTCTGTTTGTTTCTCCTCTGTTGTTGTGTGTGTTTGTGTGTATTGTTTTGTCTCTTTCAGACAGCTGCCGGTCCTCACCTCTGCAGTGGTGCCGTCTCCTGTGTAACCCTGCACGGTCCTAAGCTGTTTTCTTTCTTGTTTCTGTTGTTCTTGTAGTTTTTGTCCTCAGATGAGGTTTGAAGTGTCTGTGTTGTGCAGCTGGTCTGGTCTGT
Organism: Oreochromis niloticus; assembly: GCF_001858045.2. NCBI lineage: Eukaryota > Metazoa > Chordata > Actinopteri > Cichliformes > Cichlidae > Oreochromis > Oreochromis niloticus. The sequence goes on along the minus strand of NW_020327289.1, from coordinate 5,494 downwards.
CTCTAGACAGTCCAGGCTGCACCCACCAGTAAATGGTGGAGGCTCACAAGGACATACTCAACACACAAGTTTCTGGCTTTCTGAAGTCCTCTGCACGAGGGTTTCTCCGACGAGGGCAGGGCAGTGAGGCACAGCCCCCCGTCCCCCGGTGACCCTGCTAGGCCCACCTTCTTAGGGAAACCCTCCGCAGAGGAGCCGAGAGAGCCAGGAACTTGTGAGTTGTGTACGTCCACTCAGGTATCATTCATACTTGCTATGTAGGCACTTCCTGTCAGAAGGAGAAGGCACAGCAGGAGCGTCGGGGGGCGGAAGACGGTGCCTCAGTGCCTCGCTCCTTCTGACATTGTTTAAAAAAAAAAAGAACAACAAATTTATAATTATTTATATGTAGGTAATGTCCTCAAGTTCGTGATAACCACTTTTTCCCCTCTCTGTTTGTTTCTCCTCTGTTGTTGTGTGTGTTTGTGTGTATTGTTTTGTCTCTTTCAGACAGCTGCCGGTCCTCACCTCTGCAGTGGTGCCGTCTCCTGTGTAACCCTGCACGGTCCTAAGCTGTTTTCTTTCTTGTTTCTGTTGTTCTTGTAGTTTTTGTCCTCAGATGAGGTTTGAAGTGTCTGTGTTGTGCAGCTGGTCTGGTCTGTCTCTAGACAGTCCAGGCTGCACCCACCAGTAAATGGTGGAGGCTCACAAGGACATACTCAACACACAAGTTTCTGGCTTTCTGAAGTCCTCTGCACGAGGGTTTCTCCGACGAGGGCAGGGCAGTGAGGCACAGCCCCCGTCCCCCGGTGACCCTGCTAGGCCCACCTTCTTAGGGAAACCCTCGCAGAGGAGCCGAGAGAGCCAGGAACTTGTGAGTTGTGTACGTCCACTCAGGTATCATTCATACTTGCTATGTAGGCACTTCCTGTCAGAAGGAGAAGGCACAGCAGGAGCGTCGGGGGCGGAAGACGGTGCCTCAGTGCCTCGCTCCTTCTGACATTGTTTAAAAAAAAAAGAACAACAAATTTAAATTATTTATATGTAGGTAATGTCCTCAAGTTCGTGATAACCACTTTTTCCCCTCTCTCTGTTTGTTTCTCCTCTGTTGTTGTGTGTGTTTGTGTGTATTGTTTTGTCTCTTTCAGACAGCTGCCGGTCCTCACCTCTGCAGTGGTGCCGTCTCCTGTGTAACCCTGCACGGTCCTAAGCTGTTTTCTTTCTTGTTTCTGTTGTTCTTGTAGTTTTTGTCCTCAGATGAGGTTTGAAGTGTCTGTGTTGTGCAGCTGGTCTGGTCTGTCTCTAGACAGTCCAGGCTGCACCCACCAGTAAATGGTGGAGGCTCACAAGGACATACTCAACACACAAGTTTCTGGCTTTCTGAAGTCCTCTGCACGAGGGTTTCTCCGACGAGGGCAGGGCAGTGAGGCACAGCCCCCGTCCCCCGGTGACCCTGCTAGGCCCACCTTCTTAGGGAAACCCTCCGCAGAGGAGCCGAGAGAGCCAGGAACTTGTGAGTTGTGTACGTCCACTCAGGTATCATTCATACTTGCTATGTAGGCACTTCCTGTCAGAAGGAGAAGGCACAGCAGGAGCGTCGGGGGGCGGAAGACGGTGCCTCAGTGCCTCGCTCCTTCTGACATTGTTTAAAAAAAAAAAGAACAACAAATTTATAATTATTTATATGTAGGTAATGTCCTCAAGTTCGTGATAACCACTTTTTCCCCTCTCTCTGTTTGTTTCTCCTCTGTTGTTGTGTGTGTTTGTGTGTATTGTTTTGTCTCTTTCAGACAGCTGCCGGTCCTCACCTCTGCAGTGGTGCCGTCTCCTGTGTAACCCTGCACGGTCCTAAGCTGTTTTCTTTCTTGTTTCTGTTGTTCTTGTAGTTTTTGTCCTCAGATGAGGTTTGAAGTGTCTGTGTTGTGCAGCTGGTCTGGTCTGTCTCTAGACAGTCCAGGCTGCACCCACCAGTAAATGGTGGAGGCTCACAAGGACATACTCAACACACAAGTTTCTGGCTTTCTGAAGTCCTCTGCACGAGGGTTTCTCCGACGAGGGCAGGGCAGTGAGGCACAGCCCCCGTCCCCGGTGACCCTGCTAGGCCCACCTTCTTAGGGAAACCCTCCGCAGAGGAGCCGAGAGAGCCAGGAACTTGTGAGTTGTGTACGTCCACTCAGGTATCATTCATACTTGCTATGTAGGCACTTCCTGTCAGAAGGAGAAGGCACAGCAGGAGCGTCGGGGGGCGGAAGACGGTGCCTCAGTGCCTCGCTCCTTCTGACATTGTTTAAAAAAAAAAGAACAACAAATTTATAATTATTTATATGTAGGTAATGTCCTCAAGTTCGTGATAACCACTTTTTCCCCTCTCTCTGTTTGTTTCTCCTCTGTTGTTGTGTGTGTTTGTGTGTATTGTTTTGTCTCTTTCAGACAGCTGCCGGTCCTCACCTCTGCAGTGGTGCCGTCTCCTGTGTAACCCTGCACGGTCCTAAGCTGTTTTCTTTCTTGTTTCTGTTGTTCTTGTAGTTTTTGTCCTCAGATGAGGTTTGAAGTGTCTGTGTTGTGCAGCTGGTCTGGTCTGTCTCTAGACAGTCCAGGCTGCACCCACCAGTAAATGGTGGAGGCTCACAAGGACATACTCAACACACAAGTTTCTGGCTTTCTGAAGTCCTCTGCACGAGGGTTTCTCCGACGAGGGCAGGGCAGTGAGGCACAGCCCCCCGTCCCCCGGTGACCCTGCTAGGCCCACCTTCTTAGGGAAACCCTCCGCAGAGGAGCCGAGAGAGCCAGGAACTTGTGAGTTGTGTACGTCCACTCAGGTATCATTCATACTTGCTATGTAGGCACTTCCTGTCAGAAGGAGAAGGCACAGCAGGAGCGTCGGGGGGCGGAAGACGGTGCCTCAGTGCTCGCTCCTTCTGACATTGTTAAAAAAAAAAAAAACAAATTTATAATTATTTATATGTAGGTAATGTCCTCAAGTTCGTGATAACCACTTTTCCCCTCTCTCTGTTTGTTTCTCCTCTGTTGTTGTGTGTGTTTGTGTGTATTGTTTTGTCTCTTTCAGACAGCTGCCGGTCCTCACCTCTGCAGTGGTGCCGTCTCCTGTGTAACCCTGCACGGTCCTAAGCTGTTTTCTTTCTTGTTTCTGTTGTTCTTGTAGTTTTTGTCCTCAGATGAGGTTTGAAGTGTCTGTGTTGTGCAGCTGGTCTGGTCTGTCTCTAGACAGTCCAGGCTGCACCCACCAGTAAATGGTGGAGGCTCACAAGGACATACTCAACACACAAGTTTCTGGCTTTCTGAAGTCCTCTGCACGAGGGTTTCTCCGACGAGGGCAGGCAGTGAGGCACAGCCCCCGTCCCCCGGTGACCCTGCTAGGCCCACCTTCTTAGGGAAACCCTCCGCAGAGGAGCCGAGAGAGCCAGGAACTTGTGAGTTGTGTACGTCCACTCAGGTATCATTCATACTTGCTATGTAGGCACTTCCTGTCAGAAGGAGAAGGCACAGCAGGAGCGTCGGGGGGAAGACGGTGCCTCAGTGCCTCGCTCCTTCTGACATTGTTTAAAAAAAAAAGAACAACAAATTTATAATATTTATATGTAGGTAATGTCCTCAAGTTCGTGATAACCACTTTTTCCCTCTCTCTGTTTGTTTCTCCTCGTTGTTGTGTGTGTTTGTGTGTATTGTTTTGTCTCTTTCAGACAGCTGCCGGTCCTCACCTCTGCAGTGGTGCCGTCTCCTGTGTAACCCTGCACGGTCCTAAGCTGTTTTCTTTCTTGTTTCTGTTGTTCTTGTAGTTTTTGTCCTCAGATGAGGTTTGAAGTGTCTGTGTTGTGCAGCTGGTCTGGTCTGTCTCTAGACAGTCCAGGCTGCACCCACCAGTAAATGGTGGAGGCTCACAAGGACATACTCAACACACAAGTTTCTGGCTTTCTGAAGTCCTCTGCACGAGGGTTTCTCCGACGAGGGCAGGGCAGTGAGGCACAGCCCCCGTCCCCGGTGACCCTGCTAGGCCCACCTTCTTAGGGAAACCCTCGCAGAGGAGCCGAGAGAGCCAGGAACTTGTGAGTTGTGTACGTCCACTCAGGTATCATTCATACTTGCTATGTAGGCACTTCCTGTCAGAAGGAGAAGGCACAGCAGGAGCGTCGGGGGCGGAAGACGGTGCCTCAGTGCCTCGCTCCTTCTGACATTGTTTAAAAAAAAAAAGAACAACAAATTTATAATTATTTATATGTAGGTAATGTCCTCAAGTTCGTGATAACCACTTTTTCCCCTCCTCTGTTTGTTTCTCCTCTGTTGTTGTGTGTGTTGTGTGTATTGTTTTGTCTCTTTCAGACAGCTGCCGGTCCTCACCTCTGCAGTGGTGCCGTCTCCTGTGTAACCCTGCACGGTCCTAAGCTGTTTTCTTTCTTGTTTCTGTTGTTCTTGTAGTTTTTGTCCTCAGATGAGGTTTGAAGTGTCTGTGTTGTGCAGCTGGTCTGGTCTGTCTCTAGACAGTCCAGGCTGCACCCACCAGTAAATGGTGGAGGCTCACAAGGACATACTCAACACACAAGTTTCTGGCTTTCTGAAGTCCTCTGCACGAGGGTTTCTCCGACGAGGGCAGGGCAGTGAGGCACAGCCCCCCGTCCCCGGTGACCCTGCTAGGCCCACCTTCTTAGGGAAACCCTCCGCAGAGGAGCCGAGAGAGCCAGGAACTTGTGAGTTGTGTACGTCCACTCAGGTATCATTCATACTTGCTATGTAGGCACTTCCTGTCAGAAGGAGAAGGCACAGCAGGAGCGTCGGGGGCGGAAGACGGTGCCTCAGTGCCTCGCTCCTTCTGACATTGTTAAAAAAAAAAAGAACAACAAATTTATAATTATTTATATGTAGGTAATGTCCTCAAGTTCGTGATAACCACTTTTTCCCTCTCTCTGTTTGTTTCTCCTCTGTTGTTGTGTGTGTTTGTGTGTATTGTTTTGTCTCTTTCAGACAGCTGCCGGTCCTCACCTCTGCAGTGGTGCCGTCTCCTGTGTAACCCTGCACGGTCCTAAGCTGTTTTCTTTCTTGTTTCTGTTGTTCTTGTAGTTTTTGTCCTCAGATGAGGTTTGAAGTGTCTGTGTTGTGCAGCTGGTCTGGTCTGTCTCTAGACAGTCCAGGCTGCACACCACCAGTAAATGGTGGAGGCTCACAAGGACATACTCAACACACAAGTTTCTGGCTTTCTGAAGTCCTCTGCACGAGGGTTTCTCCGACGAGGGCAGGGCAGTGAGGCACAGCCCCCGTCCCCCGGTGACCCTGCTAGGCCCACCTTCTTAGGGAAACCCTCCGCAGAGGAGCCGAGAGAGCCAGGAACTTGTGAGTTGTGTACGTCCACTCAGGTATCATTCATACTTGCTATGTAGGCACTTCCTGTCAGAAGGAGAAGGCACAGCAGGAGCGTCGGGGGGCGGAAGACGGTGCCTCAGTGCCTCGCTCCTTCTGACATTGTTTAAAAAAAAAAAAAGAACAAATTTATAATTATTTATAT
>NW_020327288.1:0-27080 GCF_001858045.2 Oreochromis niloticus | reverse complement strand
CATAAGTACCATTCACAGAGAGTTGGGGAATGGCTGCAATCACAGCGTTGTAAGATGGTGACAGATGTACCCTTAGCCCCTCCTCGATTCAGAGATGGTCTTTCCCTTTTCATGTAAATGGCCCTCCTTGACTCTGCGCTCAAACCAGCGTTCCTCCCTGTCCAGGATGTTACATCCTCATCATTGAAAGAGTGTCCACTGGCCTGTAGGTGTGAATAGACTGCAGAGTCCTGGCCTGATGAGGTTGCTCTTCTGTGTTGTGCCATCGCTTCGCTAGAGTTGTTTGGTTCCCCGATGTATAATCCTGGCAATCCTCCTGGCACTTAACAGCGTACACTATGTTACTCTGTTTGTGTCGGGGACCCCGATCCTTGGGTGGACCAGTTTTTGGCGCAGCGTATTTTGGGGTTTAAAAGCTGCAGAGACCCAGTTTTAGAAAAAATGCTTCTCAACTGCTCCGATACTCCTGACACATATGGGATCACTACAGGTTTTCGCTTGGCAGCGGTTTCCTTCTCTTCCTGGATCGGCTGGAGCTTTCTTTAGGTGTCTTTCCAGCTTTGACAGAAGTCCAGCTGGGATAACCACATTTACTCAGGGCCTTCTTGATGTGCTGTTCTTCTGCCTCCCTGGCTGCTGTGTCAGTGGGGATGGTGTTCGCTCTGTGTTGTAGTGTCCTGATGACACCCAGTTTGTGTCCAGTGAATGATGAGAGTCAAAACCTTAGATACTGATCCGTATGCATAGATTTACGGTACACGTCAGCTTTTAGATGTCCCATTACTGATGGAAATCTCACAGTCTAAGAAGGCTAACCTGCCACTTTTCATATCCTCCCTGGTGAATTTGATGTGTCGGTCCGCCGAGTTAACGTGATCCGTGAATTGTGGTACGTCCTGAGATTTGATTTTCAACCAGGTGTCATCCACATATCTGAACCAATGGCTTGGTGGTGTTCCAGGGTAGGATAGCAAAGCTCTCTTTTCCACTTCTTCCATGTACAAATTGGCCACAATGGGTGAAACTGGGGAGCCCATGGCACACCCATGTTTCTGCCTGTAGAACTGACCCTTGTATGTGAAGTAGATGGACTGAAGACACAGTTCCAAAAGCAAACACACTTGGTCGATGCTGAGAGTGGTGTCATCCTGTAATCTCTTACGGACTACCTCCAACGTTTCCGTGACGGGATCAGTGTTCTTTGATCAGTGGGTTTTGGTCAGTGGTTTTTGATCAATGGTCATGAGAATTTGCATAATTATAATTAAGGAATTGAACCAACAGCCCATTGTTCCTTCAGTGGGCTGGTTTCAGTCCTTATGCAAATGTACTGTTTATAAGATTTGGGGAAACCTGCAGTCAGCTGAGACTGAAAAAGTCACTTGGATGAGTGATGAAACGTTTCTCCACAAAACGCTACGTCCAGATGAAACAGAATCAACTTTTTGGAGATATCTAGAGAAAGGTACAAGCTATTTTGAAACACTAAAATAACAACTTCATGATGGCAGGATACAATGTATTTATTAAAGGTCAAAGTAATGGTTTTGTATCTTGATTTATTTTAAAACTCATTCATGTATTAATGTTTCACATTAACACTAAGCAGAGGTTATTGTTGTTGTCAGACAGGTACATGTGTAAAATGTTAAATACAACAAAAAGCCCGAGCAGAATGAATGAACAAATAAAACATTCACATAGTTGATTTTGTGTTTCGTCAGTGAAGCTGGTGCCCTGTATGACTGAGGTCTATGGAAAAGAACCAGTTTTAGGCATTCACACATGTGACTAGGATGTCTCATGAGCTTCTGAAGCATACAATATAAGGCACCCTGAGGTGGCTGTTTTTGTGATTTGGCACTCTGTGAAAAACACTGAATTGAACGGATACATGGTAACAAGTGAAAGAGGGTGTAATTTATTTTTCACATTACTGTACAGGGAGGATGTAGTCATTGGGACAAACTGAAAATATTTTTAAAAATAGCAAAGTGTCAAAAGGAGGGTCCAGAATATTATGGCAATCAAACAAGTGTGCACATAAATCTCTCTTTCAAACTGACTAAGACTTCATATTTAGGGCAATCACTGCTGATCAGGGCTGTGTCTCTGACTGTGTCTCGGTGGCTCACACTCTGAAGGCAGCAGATTTGATCAGGTCATGATCGCCCCAGAGGTGGATGTCTCAAGACCACTTTTACGTGGTCTTGGTCTTGTCTTGGTCTCGGATCCCTCGGTCTTGCTGTCTCAGATCGACATGGTGGTCGGGAGATTTGGAGTCAACAGTATCCATGACCCACAACGTAACGTTCGATAATGTGTCATGCGCAAAAGCATCAGCTCTAAGAGCCGTGCTTAGAGAGTGCTTTGTAGTGAATCAGAAGAGTCGACTCCCACTGAGCGAGATCCGGCTCCTCACTTAATTTCCTTTCGCTGCTCAGCTCTCACACAGTGGCTCAGTTATGCTCCAATCCCTCCATTTTGTGGCCAATCACATGCGAGGATATAGGATAATATCATTATGTGAAAAATAGAGAGGGTGAGCGACGCGACAGTCAAGTGGAGCGTGCGTCTGTCCTCTCAGTAAGTGAGTGAGACAGTAGACAGCGGTGAGGAGGGCTGTGGAAGTGTATCGCAAAAACACATAAATATGCCTGACACCCGTAAACGAAGCAGCATCTGGCTGCAGTTTAAAGACTTTTTGTCTCGGTCTTGGTCTCGTCTCGACTTTGTCTTGGTCTTGGTTAAGGTGGTCTTGACTACAAGTCTAAATCGCCCTCATTTTATATGCATTTACTGCTGAGGCACAGCAGCCTTTGTCTCTGAGCCAGAGAGAAAGAGCTCCATGGAGTTGTGTAAAATACTGAAATTCTAACCATTTGATAATAAATTGTGAAAACTTTTAATTCAAGCATATTTGTCTACTCTCATAAAACAACACTAGTTACCACTGTAATGCTTTTTTTATGTGTGATAAACAGGAAACTAAGGTGATTGGTCAAAAGTTGGGAGGAAAACCACTGTTCTTCTTATTGTTGTCAAATATGACAACAATGTATTTGTATCAATGAAGACAAAAATAAATGTGTCCTTTGAAAAGGTATTTTATGAGTCCTTTTCTTTTATCATCTGCTTTGTTTACTCGCATATCAAACAGTAGCTGAGATCATTCTGGAAATTATCATTAGACCAACTTATATTAATACTTTTTTCAGGTTATTGTTTAGGATCTTAGTAAATGCTTTGAGCTCAGTCAGATATTAGCAGGTCAGACTTGTTATTTCTATTTAGGTATTTTAAAACGAAGATAGATGAAAAACAAATTTGGTGTTTGGGTTTAGACCAATAAAAAAGGTGACATGTGACAAAGACTCAGAGACCAATTTCATTTAATGCTTAAGAGTTTAATGATGAAGATAATAAGAACAGAAATGAATAGTTTTTGTTATTAAAAGAGACAGTCCGGTCGACTCCAGTTTGTGTCACTTGTTGCTTCATTCTTTATGCAGCACTACAGCGAAAGAAAATAAGTAAAGATGTAAAAGGGGAAACTGATAGTTCAGGGAGTTGGATGAAAGTATTTGCTTCTCTGTCTGATGGACCATTTTCATGGAAGACCAGGAATCATCTTCTTTTCAGAGCCAGACAAAATCGGTATCAGTGGTGAGCGTACATATATTATTCGTTCACGTCTTCCTGTTACACACACAAAGAAAACAATATTAACTGAAACCACAAGACATGTATACTGAGGGAAATATTCAGTATGTTGCATCAACAAAATAACCTGTATACCTTGACAGCACTATACAAATGTGTATTTTGTGTTAATTTGATAAAGAATGGATATTGTTATTAAATATTAAGAGAAAGAAAGAAAGTGGTAAATCAAAAATCATAGTTTTTACCCCCATCGCTTTCTCCATACCCATCGCCATTTAACGCAACGATAAGTTTGCGCCAATACCACAGGATCCTCTTGTCAACAGCTTGCTCTTCTGAAGACAAGCAAATTACACTATAGTAAAAATTTATGAATTTTCTGTATCTGTGAAAACATTTTGTAATATTTTTGTATTTGCATGGTGTTCTTTCTTTTTTTTATTCTATGGACACACAATGAATTTTCAAATGTATACATTTAATTGAATATTTTACGATATTAAACACATAATTTTAGATTTAATTTTCCATTATAATGCATAATATTGAAATAACACAACATTTGTACAACAAACTTGTAGCACATTGATGTGTTGCTGTTCCGTTCAGCGAAACAGAGCTGTGATTATTTTAGTGTGAGTTTTTAAACTGTTGACCAACCTTGTGGATTATCTCTGCCCCACTGCTGCCCGATTTTCTGGAATAAAAATTTAAATTTAAAAGTTAAAATTATATTAGAAAATCAGATCTTGACTTGATTGTTAAATTTCCATTTATTATATTGTACTGTTATTTTATGAATACATACAGACATACACATTATGTACAATAAACTTTAATACTCACGAGCAGTAATGATCAGAGGGATCATTACACAAAGAAACACAAACACAGTCAGCAGCCTCATGGTGATCTTTAATATCTCTGTGAAAAACAGAAGACATCAAGACATCATTAAAAAATAGGATAGAACAGATTTTGTTGCAGACCTTCTGGAGAATATGTAGAATATTTGTAGAGTAGATTTCATTTCAGCACCGACCGATAGCTTCAGCCTTCCAGTGAGAAGGTGCCAAACAGCAGTAAAATCAGTGCTTATATACTGTTTGTTTGACGCTTCAAAAATAGGAATTAACATTGAAAAAACCGACACGTGTATCATGTGATTCATGCTGGACAGACTTTCACTGCACCTATTTATTTCTTCATCAAAATAATTCCTCATACTCACTACTTTTCTTTGGCTGCCCACTTAACTTTAAACCGACTAGTTGACAAAGTGTCTCCACAGAGTATAACTACATGATATTTCATGTGTTTAATTAGGATTTTATATGTTTTGTAACAAAATAATAATAAGCATCATATTAAAGGCATGATGCTTTGGTGTTCCCATTGAGAGGCTACAGAAAGTAGCCAGGGAAAGGGACGTAGGGCTTCTCTGTGTAGGCTGCTGCTCCCATGACCTGGCTCTGGATAAGCAGAAGAAAATGGATGAGTGGATGTCAGGTTAGGATCCCTGGGTTTTGGACCCTACTTTTGAGTTTTGTGCGTTGACCTTCTGGGGTGGTGAAAATGTTTTATGTTTAGGTTTTGTTCCTTGTCTCTTTGGTGAACAGGGTAGTCAGCTTGTTGTCTTGTCATTTCTTAGTATCATTCTTGTAGCCTGTTTAATGTTTTTGTGTTATATCCTAGTACTGCAGCTTCTGTATTCCTGGGCTGGCCAATATTTAGTTTCGAGATTACTTCGTTGTTGTGTTATAGTTTGTATAGGTTATACATTTGTTAAAGTTTATTTTATACACACAATTTTTTGATACTTTTGTATTTTCCATTTTTTCTTCCCGTTTAAGAAAAAAGAGAAATGAATCCAGCCACAATTGTGATCTATAGTGAGAGTAGACAGAATACATGTGTGAAGGAGCGGAAGATAGGTATGACAGTGAAAATGCAAGGAGTAGAGTAGTGATGGTAGATCAGTGTAAATGCATGAAGTGAACCATACGGAGCAAGAAAGTCCAAAAGAGAGGTGAAGTGACAGTGAAGTGACACCCTCTCTTCATTTAAGATGTGTGTTTTCTGGTGTTTTGAAATTCACAAGTCTTGTGAAATAATGTGTGACCTTCAGTTTTGAACAATGTTTCAAAAGCTGTTGCTTCTCCAAACTATAACCAAGGCTGTTGGCTAACTGATGATAATCATGATAATGAGTTTATCTCCAAGTCAAACTCAGTCATGGTCTTCTGTACGTGTTTTATGGTTAAGAAACCATAAGAGAAAATTAACATCCACCAAGCATCTGACATTCATCACCAATGTTTTCAACATGTTTGTTTTTGACCACATGAAACACTCAGTGTTTCGAAGAAATCCACAAACCCTCATTAATAATGTCTTATTCAGCCGAGATAACAAATGAAGCTTTTTATGTCAAATGTGGTTATAAAATGTAGTTTAAGAACATGAGTTGAATCAGACTCATGTGGTAGGCTTACTGCTGTGTAAGCAGCTTGTTGGTTACATGCTTATAAAGGTGAAGCATGAAGTTAGGTTTAATACTGATCAGGCATTCACAAATATTTATGTTAACATGTTAAGCATTCAATCGCTCCAATCTTCCATCTGTACATGTTTGTGCATGTGTTTGTTTTTGTGCAGAAACAGGGCTTCCCACCCTCGGTCTCAATGGTCATATGAGCGATCAAACACCTGTCCTTAATGTCCCTGTTTGGAAGCAACTGCTTAAGGTGGTGGCTCATCTTCAGTCTTTGCTGGATGACTGAAAAACTATAAATAAGTTAATGAAAGCCTCGCTTCTCTGCCTGTGTGACTGTTTGTCTGCCTCTTTGAGAAGTGTTTTAAAAGAGTGATTGTGTGGAGAAATTATACTGTTGGAATTTGGACTTTCACTAATGTTTACTTTGTGGATTGTTGTAAATAAACACACTGAACATGTAGATTGAGTCCTGCAAATGATGGGATGTTCATAAGCCACACTTTGCCCTCCCTCGTATCTCATCCAGACTGTGGCCGGATTTATGCTTTCAAATACAGCAAGCATTCCTATATTCTACCATAATGGAATATTAGGAAGTAAAAAATTAAGAAATAGCACCTAAATATTTCTAGAGCTCTATGCTAAAATGCAAAGTATAGACTAAGAATGTCTGTTCAGTAATATAAAATTATCTAGAGAAAGGTCTTGATGCATTCTCAATCATCCAGGAAAGTAAATCTCCAAAAAGTTGAATCTGTTCATCTGGACGTAGCGTTTTGTGGGAGAAACGTTTCGTCACTCATCCAAGTGACTTCTTCAGTCTCAGCTGACTGCAGTTTCCCCAAATCTTATAAACAGTACATTTGCATAATGACTGACACCAGCCCACTGATGGAACAATGGCCTGGGAGATCAGTTCCTTAATCTAATTATGCAAATTCTCATGACCATTGATCAACAACCACTGACCAAAACCCATTGATCAAAGCCCACTGATCAATGGCTAGGGATGGGTATTGTTTTGGTTTTATCCGATACCAGTACCAAACCGATACTTTTGAAACGGTGCCGGTGCTTAAACGGTTCTCGAACCGGTGCTTAAAGAATGAAGAACATGCACTTTGTCCAAAAACCTCTCATGTTTAGCTGTTTTTTGTAAAAAGATAACAATGTTAGCCTTTCTGCAGCTACAGGGCATATATGGTATCACTCTTGGCTGGAAGCACTGGGAAACACAAACTTTGTCCAAAAACCTCTCATGTTTAGCTGTTTCCCACTTTTTCTTTGGTCATTTTAGCCTTTTTGGCCAGGGTGAAGGGAGTATCTGCCATCAAACAAGAAGACAGCCGCATGTAACTACGACGGTGTTTGCTAGTTCACCTTACATGCATTAATTTAATAACGTGGTTAGGCTACTCAATGTAAATTACACACGAACAACATTAAGCTACTCACACAGAAAAGAACGGCTGCTGCTGCCATCATCATCCGTCATCATTTCTGCTACACTGGCAGGGCTAGAGGCCAGGACTCTCCTCTTCGGGTTTTTGGGGGATGTTGCTAACTCCGGGTCCGATAACAGGCAGCACACCCGCAGTAGATGTGCACGGTGTGAGGTGGGCTATTTGGGCAAGCTATCAAATACGGCGCATTTCTCGGCTTTTAAAAAATGCTATACATCGCCAGGTGTTTCATCAGATTCGAGGAGTTACCTCCTTTGCACAGTATCAGCTTAAAGCACTTGTTGCAGGCTGCTGAGTTTGCATCTTTTGTTGTGAAGTACAGCCAGACTTTTGACCGCTTCGCCTTGGGCATTTTTAATCTGTAGCTCTGCTCTAAAAGAACGTACGTACCTGGGCCCGCCTACTACGCTTGCAAAGGTAAAATGATTGGCTAGAATCCAAGCTGTATGACATCTCAGGAAAAAAAAAGCACCGAAATAAAGCACCGAAATAAATGTTATGATTTAATGTTGTCAGTGTTTTGTTTTATGTTATGTTTAAGGATTTGTTCTCGTTTCCTGTTTTATTGTGAAGGTCTGCGTCTCATGTGAGTGTGTTAAGTTTTACCTCTGTCTCGTCTTGTTGATTATTCCCAGCTGTGTTCCCCACCTGTGTGCAATCTCCCTGTGTTTTCCTGTGTGTATTTAAGTCGCGTCCTCTGTCTTTGTAGTTTGGCTGGTCCGTCTGTGTATCCACCATGTCTCATCCGTGTGTTTCCCTGCTCCCCAACCGTCATCTGTTTTCTGCTCGCGGTTATTTGTGTTCAGGTTTGTGTTTCTGTTCAGGGTCAGTAGATTAGTTTTCCCAGTATAGTTTAGTTCTCCGTTCACCATTTTGTCCATCTCTTTGTTGTGTTTGCCTTAGTGGCACCAGCCATTTTTAGCCGACCTGGTTGTCCATTTTAAGATAAAGCCTCTTCTCATCCCACAATCTGGTATTCATCTTCTTTTATGTTGCGGCTATGAGCCGGGTCGTAACAGAATTGGGGCTCGTCCGGGATCCGTCTGTCTTCGCTGGAGGGTCCAAGGGACCGCTTCAGCGTTCGTCTGTCTTCGCTGGAAGGTCCGAGGGACCGCTTCAGCCTTCTGTCTTCGCTGGAGGGTCCAAGGGGCCTGTCCGGCCTGCATTCGTCTCCGCTGGAGGGTCCGAGGGGCCTGTCCAGCCTTCGTCCGTCTCCGCTGGAGGGTCCGAGGGACCGCTTCAGCAATCGTCCCTCTTCGCTGGAGGGTCCGAGGGGCCTGTCCAGCCAACATTCGTCTTCGCTGGAGGGTCCAAGGGGCCTGTCCAGCCTTCGTTCGTCTCCGCTGGAGGGTCCAAGGGGCCTATCCAGCCTTCGTCCGTCTCCGCTTCAGCCATTCGTCTTCGCTGGAAGAGCCCGTCCAGCCATTCGTCTTCGCTGGTCATGAATCACACATTTTCATTTGGGGTTAAATGTTTGATTTTGGGTGGGGGGAAATGTTATGATTTAATGTTGTCAGTGTTTTGTTTTATGTTATGTTTAAGGATTTGTTCTCGTTTCCTGTTTTATTGTGAAGGTCTGCTTCTCATGTGAGTGTGTTAAGTTTTACCTCTGTCTCGTCTTGTTGATTATTCCCAGCTGTGTTCCCCACCTGTGTGCAATCCCCCTGTGTTTTCCTGTGTGTATTTAAGTCGCGTCCTCTGTCTTTGTAGTTTGGCTGGTCCGTCTGTGTATCCACCATGTCTCATCCGTGTGTTTCCCTGCTGCCCAACCGTCATCTGTTTTCTGCTCGCGGTTATTTGTGTTCAGGTTTGTGTTTCTGTTCAGGGTCAGTAGATTAGTTTTCCCAGTATACAGGGAGTGCAGAATTATTAGGCAAGTTGTATTTTTGAGGAATAATTTTATTATTGAACAACAACCATGTTCTCAATGAACCCAAAAAACTCATTAATATCAAAGCTGAATGTTTTTGGAAGTAGTTTTTAGTTTGTTTTTAGTTTTAGCTATTTTAGGGGGATATCTGTGTGTGCAGGTGACTATTACTGTGCATAATTATTAGGCAACTTAACAAAAAACAAATATATACCCATTTCAATTATTTATTTTTACCAGTGAAACCAATATAACATCTCCACATTCACAAATATACATTTCTGACATTCAAAAACCAAACAAAAACAAATCAGAGACCAATATAGCCACCTTTCTTTGCAAGGACACTCAAAAGCCTGCCATCCATGGATTCTGTCAGTGTTTTGATCTGTTCACCATCAACATTGCGTGCAGCAGCAACCACAGCCTCCCAGACACTGTTCAGAGAGGTGTACTGTTTTCCCTCCTTGTAAATCTCACATTTGATGATGGACCACAGGTTCTCAATGGGGTTCAGATCAGGTGAACAAGGAGGCCATGTCATTAGTTTTTCTTCTTTTAAACCCTTTCTTGCCAGCCACGCTGTGGAGTACTTGGATGCGTGTGATGGAGCATTGTCCTGCATGAAAATCATGTTTTTCTTGAAGGATGCAGACTTCTTCCTGTACCACTGCTTGAAGAAGGTGTCTTCCAGAAACTGGCAGTAGGACTGGGAGTTGAGCTTGACTCCATCCTCAACCCGAAAAGGCCCCACAAGCTCATCTTTGATGATACCAGCCCAAACCAGTACTCCACCTCCACCTTGCTGGCGTCTGAGTGGGACTGGAGCTCTCTGCCCTTTACCAATCCAGCCACGGGCCCATCCATCTGGCCCATCAAGACTCACTCTCATTTCATCAGTCCATAAAACCTTAGAAAAATCAGTCTTGAGATATTTCTTGGCCCAGTCTTGACGTTTCAGCTTGTGTGTCTTGTTCAGTGGTGGTCGTCTTTCAGCCTTTCTTACCTTGGCCATGTCTCTGAGTATTGCACACCTGGTGCTTTTGGGCACTCCAGTGATGTTGCAGCTCTGAAATATGGCCAAACTGGTGGCAAGTGGCATCTTGGCAGCTGCACGCTTGACTTTTCTCAGTTCATGGGCAGTTATTTTGTGCCTTGGTTTTTCCACACGCTTCTTGCGACCCTGTTGACTATTTTGAATGAAACGCTTGATTGTTCGATGATCACGCTTCAGAAGCTTTGCAATTTTAAGACTGCTGCATCCCTCTGCAAGATATCTCACTATTTTTGACTTTTCTGAGCCTGTCAAGTCCTTCTTTTGACCCATTTTGCCAAAGGAAAGGAAGTTGCCTAATAATTATGCACACCTGATATAGGGTGTTGATGTCATTAGAGCACACCCCTTCTCATTACAGAGATGCACATCACCTAATATGCTTAATTGGTAGTAGGCTATCGAGCCTATACAGCTTGGAGTAAGACAACATGCATGAAGAGGATGATGTGGACAAAATACTCATTTGCCTAATAATTCTGCACTCCCTGTAGTTTAGTTCTCCGTTCACCATTTTGTCCATCTCTTTTGTTGTGTTTGCCTTAGTGGCAGCAGCCATTTTTAGCCGACCTGGTTGTCCATTTTAAGATAAAGCCTCTTCTCATCCCACAATCTGGTATTCATCTTCTTTTATGTTGCGGCTATGAGCCGGGTCGTAACATAAAGCACCGAAATAAAGCACCAAAATGTGCGCTGCTTTTCGGTCTGGTTACTACCGTTTATGTCAGAACCATAATGCCATAATGGCACCGGATACCGGTACCCATCCCTATCAATGGCCATAAGTACCATTCACAGAGAGTTGGGGAATGGCTGCAATCACAGCATTGTAAGATGGCGAAAGAGAGAATAGAATAGAATAGAATAGAATAGAATAGAATTCAACTTTATTGTCATTGCACATGTCACAGGTACAGGGCAACGAAATGCAGTTTGCATCCATCCAGAAAGATGTACCCTTAGGCCCCCTCCTTGATTCAGAGATGGTCTTTCCCTTTTCACGTAAATGGCCTCCTTGACTCTGCGCTCAAACCAGCGTTCCTCCCTGTCCAGGATGTGTACATCCTCATCGTTGAAAGAGTGTCCACTGGCCTGTAGGTGTGAATAGACTGCAAAGTCCTGGCCTGATGAGGTTGCTCTTCTGTGTTGTGCCATCCGCTTCACCAGAGGTTGTTTGGTTTCCCTGATGTATAAATCCTGGCAATCCTCCTGGCACTTAACAGCGTACACTATGTTACTCTGTTTGTGTCGGGGGACCCGATCCTTGGGGTGGACCAATTTTTGGCACAGCGTATTTTGGGGTTTAAAAGCCACAGAGACCCGGTGTTTAGAAAAAATGCTTCTCAACTGCTCTGATACTCCTGACACATATGGGATCACTACAGGTTTTCGCTTGGGCAGCGGTTGTCCTTCTCTTCTGGATCGGCTGGAGCTTTCTTTAGGTGTCTTTCCAGCTTTGACAGAAGTCCAGCTGGGATAACCACATTTACTCAGGGCCTTCTTGATGTGCTGTTCTTCTGCCTCCCTGGCTGCTGTGTCAGTGGGGATGGTGTTCGCTCTGTGTTGTAGCGTCCTGATGACACCCAGTTTGTGCTCCAGTGAATGATGAGAGTCAAACCTTAGATACTGATCCGTATGCGTAGGTTTACGGTACACGTCAGCTTTTAGATGTCCCCCATTACTGATGGAAATCTCACAGTCTAAGAAGGCTAACCTGCCACTTTTCATATCCTCCCTGGTGAATTTGATGTGTTGGTCCACCGAGTTAATATGATCCGTGAATTGTGCTACATCCTGAGATTTGATTTTCAACCAGGTGTCATCCACATATCTGAACCAATGGCTTGGTGGTGTCCCAGGGTAGGATAGCAAAGCTCTCTTTTCCACTTCTTCCATGTACAAATTGGCCACAATGGGTGAAACTGGGGAGCCCATGGCACACCCATATTTCTGCCTGTAGAACTGACCCTTGTATGTGAAGTAGATGGACTGAAGACACAGTTCCAAAAGCAAACACACTTGGTCGATGCTGAGAGTGGTGTCATCCTGTAATCTCTTACGGACTACCTCCAACGTTTCCGTGACTGGGATCAGTGGTCTTTGATCAGTGGGTTTTGGTCAGTGGTTGTTGATCAATGGTCATGAGAATTTGAATAATTATGATTAAGGAACTGACCCAACAGCCCATTGTTCCTTCAGTGGGCTGGTTTCAATCATTATGCAAATGTACTGTTTATAAGAGTTGGGGAAACCTGCAGTGAGCTGAGACTGAAGAAGTCACTTGGATGAGTGACGAAACGTTTCTCCCACAAAATGCTACGTCCAGATGAACAGATTCAACTTTTGGAGATATCTAGAGAAAGGTACAAGCTATTTTGAAACACTAAAATAACAAATTCATGATGGCAGGATACAATGTATTTATTAAAGGTCAAAGTAATGGTTTTGTATCTTGATTTATTTTAAAACTCATTCATGTATTTGTGTTTCACATTAACACTAAGCAGAGGTTATTGTTGTTGTCAGACAGGAACATGTGTAAAATGTTAAATACAACAAATAGCCCGAGCAGAATGAATGAACAAATAAAACATTCACATAGTTGATTTTGTGTTTCGTCAGTGAAGCTGGTGCCCTGTATGACTGAGGTCTATGGAAAAGAACCAGTTTTAGGCATTCACACATGTGACTAGGATGTCTCATGAGCTTCTGAAGCATACAATATAAGGCACCCTGAGGTGGCTGTTTTTGTGATTTGGCACTCTATAAAAAACATGGAATTGAACGGATACATGGTAACAAGTGAAAGAGGGTGTAATTTATTTTTCACATTACTGTACAGGGAGGATGTAGTCATTGGGACAAAGTGAAAATATTTTTAAAAATAGCAAAATGTCAAAAGGAGGGTCCAGAATATTATGGCAATCAAACAAGTGTGCACATAAATATCTCTTTCAAACTGACTAAGACTTCATATTTAGGGCAAACACTGCTGATCAGGGCTGTGTCTCTGACTGTGTCTCGGTGGCCCACACTCTGAAGGCAGCAGATTTGATCAGGTCATGATCGCCCTAGAGTTGGATGTCTCAAGACCGGTCTTTTATGTGGTCTTGGTCTTGTCTTGGTCTCGGATCCCTCGGTCTTGCTGTCTCAGATCGACATAGCGGTCGGGAGATTTGGAGTCAACAGTATCCATGACCCACAACGTAATGTTCGATAATGTGTCATGCGCAAAAGCATCAGCTCTAAGAGCCGTGCTTAGAGAGTGCTTTGTAGTGAATCAGAAGAGTCGACTCCCACTGAGCGAGATCCGGCTCCTCACTTAATTTCCTTTCGCTGCTCAGCTCTCACACAGGGGCTCAGTTATGCTCCAATCCCTCCATATTGTGGCCAATCACATGCGAGGATATAGGATAATATCATTATGTGAAAAACAGAGAGGGTGAGCGACGCGACAGTCAAGTGGAGCGTGCGTCTGTCCTCTCAGTAAGTGAGTGAGACAGTAGACAGCGGTGAGGAGGGCTGTGCGAGTGCATCGCAAAAAAACATAAATATGCCTGACACCTGTAAACGAAGCAGCATCTGGCTGCAGTTTAAAGACTTTTTTGTCTCGGTCTTGGTCTCGTCTCGACTTTATCTTGGTCTTGGTTAAGGTGGTCTTGACTACAAGTCTAAATCGCCCTCATTTTATATAGCTGTACTTTGTCCCCCAGCTAGTTGCATTACAGTGGTAACTAGTGTTGTTTTTTATGAGAGTAGACAAATATGCTTGAATTACAAGTTTTCACAATTTATTATCAAATGGTTAGAATTTCAGATTATTTTACACAACTCCATGGAGCTCTTTCTCTCTGGCTCAGAGACAAAGGCTGCTGTGCCTGCTGTGATTGGTCAAAAGTTGGGAGGAAAACCACTGTTCTCCTTATTGTTGTCAAATATGACAACAATGTATTTGTATCAATGAAGACAAAAATAAAATGTGTCCTTTTGAAAAGGTATTTTATGAGTCCTTTTTCTTTTATCATCTGCTTTGTTTACTTGCATATCAAACAGTAGCTGAGATCAATTCTGGAAATTATCATTAGACCAACTTAATATTTTATTCAGGATATTGTTTAGGATCTTAGTAAATGCTTTGAGCTCAGTCAGATATTAGCAGGTCAGACTTGTTATTTTCTATTTAGGTATTTTAAAACGAAGATAGATGAAAAACAAATTTGGTGTTTGGGTTTAGACCAATAAAAAAGGTGACATGTGACAGACTCAGAGACCAATTTCATTTAATGCTTAAGAGTTTAATGATGAAGATAATAAGAACAGAAATGAATAGTTTTTGTTATTAAAAGAGACAGTCCGGTCGACTCCAGTTTGTGTCACTTGTTGCTTCATTCTTTATGCAGCAATACAGCAAAAGAAAATAAGTAAAGATGTAAAAGGGGAAACTGATAGTTCAGGGAGTTGGATGAAAGTATTTGCTTCTCTGTCTGATGGACCATTTTCATGAAAGACCAGGAATCATCTTCTTTTTCAGACCCAGACAAAATCGGTATCAGTGGTGAGCATATATATATTATTCGTTCACGTCTTTCCTGTTTACACACACAAAGAAAACAATATTAACTGAAACCACAAGACATGTATACTGAGGGAAATATTCAGTATGTTGCATCAACAAAATAACCTGTATACCTTGACAGCACTATACAAATGTGTATTTTGTGTTAATTTGATAAAGAATGGATATTGTTATTAAATATTAAGAGAAAGAAAGAAAGTGGTAAATCAAAAATCATAGTTTTTACCCCCATCGCTTTCTCCATACCCATCGCCATTTAACGCAACGATAAGTTTTGCGCCAATACCACAGGATCCTCTTGTCAACAGCTTGCTCTTCTGAAGACAAGCAAATTACACTATAGTAAAAATTTATGAATTTTCTGTATCTGTGAAAACATTTTGTAATATTTTTTGTATTTGCATGGTGTTCTTTCTTTTTTTTATTCTATGGACACACAATGAATTTTCAAATGTATACATTTAATTGAATATTTTACGATATTAAACACATAATTTTAGATTTAATTTTCCATTATAATGCATAATATTGAAATAACACAACATTTGTACAACAAACTTTGTAGCACATTGATGTGTTGCTGTTCCGTTCAGCGAAACAGAGCTGTGATTATTTTAGTGTGAGTTTTTAAACTGTTGACCAACCTTGTGGATTATTCTCTGCCCCACTGCTGCCCGATTTTTCTGGAATAAAAATTTAAATTTAAAAGTTAAAATTATATTAGAAAATCAGATCTTGACTTTGATTGTTAAATTTCCATTTATTATATTGTCCTGTTACTTTTATGAATACATACAGACATACACACACATTATGTACAATAAACTTTAATACTCACGAGCAGTAATGATCAGAGGGACCATTACACAAAGAAACACAAACACGGTCAGCAGCCTCATGGTGATCTTTAATATCTCTGTGAAAACAGAAGACATCAAGACATCATTAAAAATAGGATAGAACAGATTTTGTTGCAGACCTTCTGGAGAATATGTAGAATATTTGTAGAGTAGATTTCATTTCAGCACCGACCGATAGCTTCAGCCGTCCAGTGAGAAGGTGCTAAACAGCACTAAGATCAGTGCTTATATACTGTTTCTTTGACGCTTCAAAAATAGGAATTAACATTCAAAAAACTGACATGTGTATCATGTGATTCATGCTGGACAGACTTTCACTGCACCTATTTATTTCTTCATCAAAATAATTTCCTCATACTGACTACTTCTCCTTTTGGCTGCCCACCTAATTTTAAACCGACTAGTTGACACATTGTCTCCACAGAGTATAACTACATGATATTTCATGTGTTTAATTAGGATTTTATATGTCTTGTACCAAAAAAAACAATAAGCATCATATTAAAGGCATGATGCTTTGGTGTTCCCATTGAGAGGCTACAGAAAGTAGCCAGGGAAAGGGACGTAGGGGCTTCTCTGTGTAGGCTGCTGCTCCCATGACCTGGCTCTGGATAAGCAGAAGAAAATGGATGGGTGGATGTCAGGTTATGATCCCTGGGTTTTGGACCCTACTTTTGAGTTTTGTGCGTTGACCTTCTGGGGTTGTGAAAATGTTTTATGTTTAGGTTTTGTTCCTTGTGTCTTTGGTGAACAGGGTTTTCAGCTTCTTGTCTCGTCATTTGTTAGTATCATTCCTGTAGCCTGTTTAATGTTTTTAGTTATATCCTACTGCTGCAGCTTCTGTATTCCTGGGCTGACCAATATTTAGTTTCCAGATTACTCAGTTGTTGTGTTATAGTTTGTATAGGTTATACATTTATTAAAGTTTATTTTATACACACAATTTTTTGATACTTTTGTATTTTCCATTTTTTCTTCCCGTTGAAGAAAACAAGAGAAATGAATCCAGCCACAACTGTGATCTATAGTGAGAGTAGACAGAATACATGTGTGAAGGAGCGGAAGATAGGTATGACAGTGAAAATGCAAGGAGTAGAGGTAGTGATGGTAGATCAGTGTAAATGCATGAAGTGAACCATAGAGAGCAAGAAAGTCCAAAAGAGAGGTGAAGTGACAGTGAAGTGACACCCTCTCTTCATTTAAGATGTGTGCTTTCTGATGTGTTTTGAAATTCACAAGTCTTGTGAAATAATGTGTGACCTTCAGTTTTGAACAATGTTTCAAAAGCTGTTGCTTCTCCAAACTATAACCAAGGCTGTTGGCCAACTGATGATAGTCATGATAATGAGTTTATCTCCAAGTCAAACTCAGTCATGCTCTTTTCGGTTATTTGTATGTGTTTTATGGTTAAGAAACCATAAGAGAAAATTAACATCCACCAAGCATCTGACATTCATCACCATTGTTTTCAACATGTTTGTCTTTTGACCACATGAAACACTCAGTGTTTTGAAGAAATCCACAAACCCTCATTAATAATGTCTTATTCAGCCGAGATAACAAATGAAGCTTTTTATGTCAAATGTGGTTATAAAATGTAGTTTAAGAACATGAGTTAAATCAGACTTATGAAAAGTTTCCTTTGTGGTAGCCTTACTGCTGTGTAAGCAGCTTGTTGGTTACATGCTTATAAAGGTGAAGCATGAAGTTAGGTTTAATACTGATCAGGCATTCATAAATATTTATGTTAACATGTTAAGCATTCAATCGCTCCTCTCTTCCATCTGTACATGTTTGTGCATGTGTTTGTTTTTGTGCAGAAACAGGGCTTCCCACCCTCGGTCTCCATGGTCATATGAGCGATCACACACCTGTCCTTGATGTCCCTGTTTGGAAGCAACTGCTTAAGGTGGTGGCTCATCTTCAGTCTTTGCTGGATGACTGAAAAACTATAAATAAGTTAGTGAAAGCCTCGCTTCTCTGCCTGTGTGACTGGTTTGGTTCTTTGAGAAGTGTTTTAAAAGAGTGATTGTGTGGAGAAATTATACTGTTGGAATTTGGACCTTCACTAATGTTTACTTTGTGGATTGTTGTAAATAAACACACTGAACATGTAGATTGAGTCCTGCAAATGATGGGATGCTCATAAGCCACACTTTGCCCTCCCTCGTATCTCATCCAGACTGTGGCCGGATTTATGCTACCTAAATATTTCTAGAGCTCTATGCTAAAATGCAAAGTATAGACTAAGAATGGCTGTTCAGTAATATAAAATTATCTAGAGAAAGGTCTTGATGCATTCTCAATCATCCAAGAAAGTAAATCTCCAAAAAGTTGATTCTGTTTCATCTGGACGTAGCATTTTGTGGGAGAAACGTTTCGTCACTCATCCAAGTGACTTCTTCAGTCTCAGCTGACTGCAGGTTTCCCCAAACCTTATAAACAGTACATTTGCATAATGACTGAAACCAGCCCACTGAAGGAACAATGGGCTGGGAGATCAGTTCCTTAATCTAATTATGTAAATTCTCATGACCATTGATCAACAACCACTGACCAAAACCCACTGATCAAAGTCCACTGATCAATGGCTAGGGATGGGTATCGTTTAGGTTTTATCCGATACCAGTACCAAACCGGTACTTTTGAAACGGTGCCGGTGCTTAAACGGTTCTCGAACCGGTGCTTAAAGAATGAAGAACATACACTTTGTCCAAAAACCTCTCATGTTTAGCTGTTTTTTTGTAAAAAGATAACAATGTTAGCCTTTTCTGCAGCTACAGGGCATATATGGTATCACTCTTGGCTGGAAGCACTGGGAAAACACAAACTTTGTCCAAAAACCTCTCATGTTTAGCTGTTTCCCACTTTTTCTTTGGTCATTTTAGCCTTTTTGGCCAGGGTGAAGGGAGTATCTGCCATCAAACAAGAAGACAGCCCCATGTAACTACGACGGTGTTTGCTAGTTCACCTTACATGCATTAATTTAATAACGCTGTTAGGCTACTCAATGTAAATTACACACGAACAACATTAAGCTACTGACCCAGAGAAGAACGGCTGCTGCTGCCATCATCATCCGTCATCATTTCTGCTACACTGGCAGGGCTAGGGGCCAGGACTCTACTCTTCGGGTTCTTGGGGTATGTTGCTAACTCCGGGTCCGATAACAGGCACCACACCCGCAGTAGATGTGCTCGGTGTGAGGTGGGCTATTTGGGCAAGCTATCAAATACGGCGCATTTCTCGACTTTTAAAAAACGTTAAACGTCGCCAGGTGTTTCATCAGATTCGAGGAGTTACCTCCTTTGCACAGTATCAGCTTAAAGCACTTGTTGCTGGCTGCTGAGTTTGCATCTTTTGCTGTGAAGTACAGCCAGACTTTTGACCGCTTCGCCTTGGGCATTTTTAATCTGTAGCTCTGCTCTAAAAGAATGTACGTACCTGGGCCCGCCTACTACGCTTGCAAAGGTAAAATGATTGGCTAGAATCCAAGGTGTATGACATCTCAGGGAAAAAAAGCACCGAAATAAAGCACCAAAATGTGCGCTGCTTTTCCGTCTGGTTACTACCGTTTATGTCAGAACCATAATGCCATAATGGCACCGGATACCGGTACCCATCCCTATCGATGGCCATAAGTACCATTCACAGAGAGTTGGGGAATGGCTGCAATCACAGCGTTGTAAGATGGTGACAGATGTACCCTTAGGCCCCCTCCTCGATTCAGAGATGGTCTTTCCCTTTTCATGTAAATGGCCTCCTTGACTCTGCGCTCAAACCAGCGTTCCTCCCTGTCCAGGATGTGTACATCCTCATCATTGAAAGAGTGTCCACTGGCCTGTAGGTGTGAATAGACTGCAGAGTCCTGGCCTGATGAGGTTGCTCTTCTGTGTTGTGCCATCCGCTTCGCTAGAGGTTGTTTGGTTTCCCCGATGTATAAATCCTGGCAATCCTCCTGGCACTTAACAGCGTACACTATGTTACTCTGTTTGTGTCGGGGGACCCGATCCTTGGGGTGGACCAGTTTTTGGCGCAGCGTATTTTGGGGTTTAAAAGCTGCAGAGACCCAGTTTTTAGAAAAAATGCTTCTCAACTGCTCCGATACTCCTGACACATATGGGATCACTACAGGTTTTCGCTTGGGCAGCGGTTGTCCTTCTCTTCTGGATCGGCTGGAGCTTTCTTTAGGTGTCTTTCCAGCTTTGACAGAAGTCCAGCTGGGATAACCACATTTACTCAGGGCCTTCTTGATGTGCTGTTCTTCTGCCTCCCTGGCTGCTGTGTCAGTGGGGATGGTGTTCGCTCTGTGTTGTAGTGTCCTGATGACACCCAGTTTGTGCTCCAGTGAATGATGAGAGTCAAACCTTAGATACTGATCCGTATGCATAGATTTACGGTACACGTCAGCTTTTAGATGTCCCCCATTACTGATGGAAATCTCACAGTCTAAGAAGGCTAACCTGCCACTTTTCATATCCTCCCTGGTGAATTTGATGTGTCGGTCCGCCGAGTTAACGTGATCCGTGAATTGTGGTACGTCCTGAGATTTGATTTTCAACCAGGTGTCATCCACATATCTGAACCAATGGCTTGGTGGTGTTCCAGGGTAGGATAGCAAAGCTCTCTTTTCCACTTCTTCCATGTACAAATTGGCCACAATGGGTGAAACTGGGGAGCCCATGGCACACCCATGTTTCTGCCTGCAGAACTGACCCTTGTATGTGAAGTAGATGGACTGAAGACACAGTTCCAAAAGCAAACACACTTGGTCGATGCTGAGAGTGGTGTCATCCTGTAATCTCTTACGGACTACCTCCAACGTTTCCGTGACCGGGATCAGTGTTCTTTGATCAGTGGGTTTTGGTCAGTGGTTTTTGATCAATGGTCATGAGAATTTGCATAATTATAATTAAGGAATTGAACCAACAGCCCATTGTTCCTTCAGTGGGCTGGTTTCAGTCCTTATGCAAATGTACTGTTTATAAGATTTGGGGAAACCTGCAGTCAGCTGAGACTGAAAAGTCACTTGGATGAGTGATGAAACGTTTCTCCCACAAAACGCTACGTCCAGATGAAACAGAATCAACTTTTTGGAGATATCTAGAGAAAGGTACAAGCTATTTTGAAACACTAAAATAACAACTTCATGATGGCAGGATACAATGTATTTATTAAAGGTCAAAGTAATGGTTTTGTATCTTGATTTATTTTAAAACTCATTCATGTATTAATGTTTCACATTAACACTAAGCAGAGGTTATTGTTGTTGTCAGACAGGTACATGTGTAAAATGTTAAATACAACAAAAAGCCCGAGCAGAATGAATGAACAAATAAAACATTCACATAGTTGATTTTGTGTTTCGTCAGTGAAGCTGGTGCCCTGTATGACTGAGGTCTATGGAAAAGAACCAGTTTTAGGCATTCACACATGTGACTAGGATGTCTCATGAGCTTCTGAAGCATACAATATAAGGCACCCTGAGGTGGCTGTTTTTGTGATTTGGCACTCTGTGAAAAACACTGAATTGAACGGATACATGGTAACAAGTGAAAGAGGGTGTAATTTATTTTTCACATTACTGTACAGGGAGGATGTAGTCATTGGGACAAACTGAAAATATTTTTAAAAATAGCAAAGTGTCAAAAGGAGGGTCCAGAATATTATGGCAATCAAACAAGTGTGCACATAAATCTCTCTTTCAAACTGACTAAGACTTCATATTTAGGGCAATCACTGCTGATCAGGGCTGTGTCTCTGACTGTGTCTCGGTGGCTCACACTCTGAAGGCAGCAGATTTGATCAGGTCATGATCGCCCCAGAGGTGGATGTCTCAAGACCACTTTTACGTGGTCTTGGTCTTGTCTTGGTCTCGGATCCCTCGGTCTTGCTGTCTCAGATCGACATGGTGGTCGGGAGATTTGGAGTCAACAGTATCCATGACCCACAACGTAACGTTCGATAATGTGTCATGCGCAAAAGCATCAGCTCTAAGAGCCGTGCTTAGAGAGTGCTTTGTAGTGAATCAGAAGAGTCGACTCCCACTGAGCGAGATCCGGCTCCTCACTTAATTTCCTTTCGCTGCTCAGCTCTCACACAGTGGCTCAGTTATGCTCCAATCCCTCCATTTTGTGGCCAATCACATGCGAGGATATAGGATAATATCATTATGTGAAAATAGAGAGGGTGAGCGACGCGACAGTCAAGTGGAGCGTGTGTCTGTCCTCTCAGTAAGTGAGTGAGACAGTAGACAGCGGTGAGGAGGGCTGTGGAAGTGTATCGCAAAAACACATAAATATGCCTGACACCCGTAAACGAAGCAGCATCTGGCTGCAGTTTAAAGACTTTTTGTCTCGGTCTTGGTCTCGTCTCGACTTTGTCTTGGTCTTGGTTAAGGTGGTCTTGACTACAAGTCTAAATCGCCCTCATTTTATATGCATTTACTGCTGAGGCACAGCAGCCTTTGTCTCTGAGCCAGAGAGAAAGAGCTCCATGGAGTTGTGTAAAATAATCTGAAATTCTAACCATTTGATAATAAATTGTGAAAACTTTTAATTCAAGCATATTTGTCTACTCTCATAAAAAACAACACTAGTTACCACTGTAATGCTTTTTTTATGTGTGATAAACAGGAAACTAAGTTGATTGGTCAAAAGTTGGGAGGAAAACCACTGTTCTTCTTATTGTTGTCAAATATGACAACAATGTATTTGTATCAATGAAGACAAAAATAAAATGTGTCCTTTTGAAAAGGTATTTTATGAGTCCTTTTTCTTTTATCATCTGCTTTGTTTACTCGCATATCAAACAGTAGCTGAGATCAATTCTGGAAATTATCATTAGACCAACTTAATATTAATACTTTTTCAGGTTATTGTTTAGGATCTTAGTAAATGCTTTGAGCTCAGTCAGATATTAGCAGGTCAGACTTGTTATTTTCTATTTAGGTATTTTAAAACGAAGATAGATGAAAAACAAATTTGGTGTTTGGGTTTAGACCAATAAAAAGGTGACATGTGACAGACTCAGAGACCAATTTCATTTAATGCTTAAGAGTTTAATGATGAAGATAATAAGAACAGAAATGAATAGTTTTTGTTATTAAAAGAGACAGTCCGGTCGACTCCAGTTTGTGTCACTTGTTGCTTCATTCTTTATGCAGCACTACAGCGAAAGAAAATAAGTAAAGATGTAAAAGGGGAAACTGATAGTTCAGGGAGTTGGATGAAAGTATTTGCTTCTCTGTCTGATGGACCATTTTCATGGAAGACCAGGAATCATCTTCTTTTTCAGAGCCAGACAAAATCGGTATCAGTGGTGAGCGTATATATATTATTCGTTCACGTCTTTCCTGTTTACACACACAAAGAAAACAATATTAACTGAAACCACAAGACATGTATACTGAGGGAAATATTCAGTATGTTGCATCAACAAAATAACCTGTATACCTTGACAGCACTATACAAATGTGTATTTTGTGTTAATTTGATAAAGAATGGATATTGTTATTAAATATTAAGAGAAAGAAAGAAAGTGGTAAATCAAAAATCATAGTTTTTACCCCATCGCTTTCTCCATACCCATCGCCATTTAACGCAACGATAAGTTTTGCGCCAATACCACAGGATCCTCTTGTCAACAGCTTGCTCTTCTGAAGACAAGCAAATTACACTATAGTAAAAATTTATGAATTTTCTGTATCTGTGAAAACATTTTGTAATATTTTTTGTATTTGCATGGTGTTCTTTCTTTTTTTTATTCTATGGACACACAATGAATTTTCAAATGTATACATTTAATTGAATATTTTACGATATTAAACACATAATTTTAGATTTAATTTCCATTATAATGCATAATATTGAAATAACACAACATTTGTACAACAAACTTTGTAGCACATTGATGTGTTGCTGTTCCGTTCAGCGAAACAGAGCTGTGATTATTTTAGTGTGAGTTTTTAAACTGTTGACCAACCTTGTGGATTATTCTCTGCCCCACTGCTGCCCGATTTTTCTGGAATAAAAATTTAAATTTAAAAGTTAAAATTATATTAGAAAATCAGATCTTGACTTTGATTGTTAAATTTCCATTTATTATATTGTACTGTTATTTTTATGAATACATACAGACATACACACACATTATGTACAATAAACTTTAATACTCACGAGCAGTAATGATCAGAGGGATCATTACACAAAGAAACACAAACACGGTCAGCAGCCTCATGGTGATCTTTAATATCTCTGTGAAAACAGAAGACATCAAGACATCATTAAAAAATAGGATAGAACAGATTTTGTTGCAGACCTTCTGGAGAATATGTAGAATATTTGTAGAGTAGATTTCTTTTCAGCACCGACCGATAGCTTCAGCCTTCCAGTGAGAAGGTGCTAAACAGCAGTAAGATCAGTGCTTATATACTGTTTGTTTGACGCTTCAAAAATAGGAATTAACATTGAAAAAACCGACACGTGTATCATGTGATTCATGCTGGACAGACTTTCACTGCACCTATTTATTTCTTCATCAAAATAATTTCCTCATACTGACTACTTCTTCTTTTGGCTGCCCACTTAACTTTAAACCGACTAGTTGACAAAGTGTCTCCACAGAGTATAACTACATGATATTTCATGTGTTTAATTAGGATTTTATATGTTTTGTAACAAAATAATAATAAGCATCATATTAAAGGCATGATGCTTTGGTGTTCCCATTGAGAGGCTACAGAAAGTAGCCAGGGAAAGGGACGTAGGGGCTTCTCTGTGTAGGCTGCTGCTCCCATGACCTGGCTCTGGATAAGCAGAAGAAAATGGATGAGTGGATGTCAGGTTAGGATCCCTGGGTCTTGGACCCTACTTCTGAGTTTTTGCGCATTGACCTTCTGGGTTGTGAAAATGTTTTATGTTTAGGTTTTGTTCCTTGTGTCTTTGGTGAACAGGGTAGTCAGCTTGTTGTCTTGTCATTTCTTAGTATCATTCTTGTAGCCTGTTTAATGTTTTTGTGTTATATCCTAGTACTGCAGCTTCTGTATTCCTGGGCTGGCCAATATTTAGTTTCGAGATTACTTCGTTGTTGTGTTATAGTTTGTATAGGTTATACATTTGTTAAGTTTATTTTATACACACAATTTTTTGATACTTTTGTATTTTCCATTTTTTCTTCCCGTTTAAGAAAAAAGAGAAATGAATCCAGCCACAATTGTGATCTATAGTGAGAGTAGACAGAATACATGTGTGAAGGAGCGGAAGATAGGTATGACAGTGAAAATGCAAGGAGTAGAGGTAGTGATGGTAGATCAGTGTAAATGCATGAAGTGAACCATACGGAGCAAGAAAGTCCAAAAGAGAGGTGAAGTGACAGTGAAGTGACACCTCTCTTCATTTAAGATGTGTGTTTTCTGGTGTTTTGAAATTCACAGTCTTGTGAAATAATGTGTGACCTTCAGTTTTGAACAATGTTTCAAAAGCTGTTGCTTCTCCAAACTATAACCAAGGCTGTTGGCTAACTGATGATAATCATGATAATGAGTTTATCTCCAAGTCAAACTCAGTCATGGTCTTCTGTACGTGTTTTATGGTTAAGAAACCATAAGAGAAAATTAACATCCACCAAGCATCTGACATTCATCACCAATGTTTTCAACATGTTTGTTTTTGACCACATGAACACTCAGTGTTTCGAAGAAATCCACAAACCCTCATTAATAATGTCTTATTCAGCCGAGATAACAAATGAAGCTTTTTATGTCAAATGTGGTTATAAAATGTAGTTTAAGACATGAGTTGAATCAGACTCATGTGGTAGGCTTACTGCTGTGTAAGCAGCTTGTTGGTTACATGCTTATAAAGGTGAAGCATGAAGTTAGGTTTAATACTGATCAGCATTCCAAATATTTATGTAACATGTTAAGCATTCAATCGCTCCAATCTTCCATCTGTACATGTTTGTGCATGTGTTTGTTTTGTGCAGAAACAGGGCTTCCCACCCTCGGTCTCAATGGTCATATGAGCGATCAACACCTGTCCTGATGTCCCTGTTTGGAGCAACTGCTTAAGGTGTGGCTCATCTTCAGTCTTTGCTGGATGACTGAAAACTATAATAAGTTAATGAAAGCCTCGCTTCTCTGCCTGTGTGACTGGTTGTCTGCCTCTTGAGAGTGTTTTAAAGAGTGATTGTGTGGAGAAATTATACTGTTGGATTTGGACCTTCACTAATGTTTACTTGTGGATTGTTGTAATAAACACACTGAACATGTAGATTGAGTCCTGCAATGATGGGATGTTCATAGCCACACTTGCCCTCCTCGTATCTCATCCAGACTGTGGCGGATTTATGCTTCAATACAGCAAGCATTCCTATATTCTACCATAATGGAATATTGGAAGTAAAAATTAGAAATAGCACTAAA
Organism: Oreochromis niloticus; assembly: GCF_001858045.2. Classification (NCBI taxonomy): domain Eukaryota; kingdom Metazoa; phylum Chordata; class Actinopteri; order Cichliformes; family Cichlidae; genus Oreochromis; species Oreochromis niloticus. The sequence goes on along the minus strand of NW_020327288.1, from coordinate 671 downwards.
TATTTCTAGAGCTCTATGCTAAAATGCAAAGTATAGACTAAGATGTCTGTTCAGTAATATAAATTATCTAGAGAAAGGTCTTGATGCATTCTCAATCATCCAGGAAAGTAATCTCCAAAAGTTGAATCTGTTCATTGGACGTAGCGTTTGTGGGAGAAAGTTTCGTCACTCATCCAAGTGACTTCTTCAGTCTCACTGACTGCAGTTTCCCCAAATCTTATAAACAGTACATTGCATAATGACTGACCAGCCCACTGATGGAACAATGGCCTGGGAGATCAGTTCTTAATCTTAATTATGCAAATTCTCTGACCATGATCAACAACCACTGACAAAACCCATTGATCAAGCCACTGATCAATGGCTAGGGATGGGTATTGTTTTGGTTTTATCCGATACCAGTACCAAACCGATATTTGAAACGGTGCCGGTGCTTAAACGTTCTCGAACCGGTGCTTAAAGAATGAAGAACATGCACTTTGTCCAAAAACCTCTCATGTTTAGCTTTTTTTGTAAAAAGATAACAATGTTACCTTTTCTGCAGCTACAGGGCATATATGGTATCACTCTTGGCTGGAAGCACTGGGAAAACACAAACTTTGTCCAAAAAACCTCTCATGTTTAGCTGTTTCCCACTTTTTCTTTGGTCATTTTAGCCTTTTTGGCCAGGG